>NC_139026.1:146051136-146322072 GCF_964662115.1 Mustela nivalis | reverse complement strand
TGTCCAGGCCACCGCTATTTAGCAACATCTTGGAGGCTCTAGTGGAAACTGTAAAGCCATTACCAGGAAACCTAGGGGTCCATTTTCATGATCTTGGTGAGACCAAGTCACAAAAGGGAAAATGGGTCATTTGGGCTTGGTCAAATTTAAAAACTTTCATGCTTCAAAGGATGTCATTAAGAAAGTGCAAAGGCAACCCTTAGAATGGGAGAAAATATTTGCAAGTCCTACGTCTGATAAGGGACTAGTGGTCAGTATATATAAGGGAATCTTATAACTCAGAAAAGAAAAGACCCAAATAAAAACAGTCCCAAGGATCTGAACAGGTTTTTCTCCAGAGAAGACGTGTACGGGGCTCATTAGAAGACCCCCAAGATCCCGACTCGTCAGAAACGCAAGCCCGAACGACACGGACATGCCATTTCACACGGGCAGGGTGGCCGAGAGACAGGACAGATGGCCGCAGTGTTGTCCAGGATGTGGAGAACCCGCGGCCCCGTTCACTTCCAGTGGGAAGAGAGGCCCGAAAGTTCTCGAGATGTTGAGTACGTTTAGAAACAGCACTTCCCTGCTGGGTGATCCCCAGGAGAAGTGGAAACGTACGTCCACACAGAAGTGCGTGTGCCGGCGCTCAGGGCGTCACTCCGGATGCCAGGAAGTAGGAGCCACGTGCTGACGGTCCGCACGAATGGACGAAGACGGTGCGGCACATCTTTAACCTCGGATGTCATTTGGCTATAAAAAGGAAGGAAGAACCGATACTTTGTCCAGATCATGGATGGACCTCGAATAAAAGACGCTGTCAAAGAAGCCAGACCCAAGAGGCTGCAGGCCGCGTGGCTCCGTTCCCGTGGAGCGTGAGGAGTGCGGCGGTGCTGAGAGGCAGAAAGGAGGTGTGCGGGGGCCAGGGGCTGGGGAGGGGAGAACGCCGAGAAGGCTTTTTGCGGGGGGGGGGGGGGTGAACTTCTAAAATTAGATGGTGGTAATGGCTGCACCTGAAGATACAAAAAACCACAGGTTCACACACGTTCAAAGGAAGAATTCATGGTATTTGATTTAGCTCAGAAAATCATTATAATGAGATTAAAATGCAAAGTAATAAAAGCTCTAGATTTTCTTCTTTTACCTCGGTGCACCGTCCACACGCACCACACGTCAGAAACTTCACCATACTAAGCTGATCAGTGGGGGGCTTGCCCGTCCGCAGTGGTCCGGCAAGCTGTCAGGTGTGTTTAGAGGCTCTGGTGCCGGGCTATGGGGGTGGTTACGTGGGCAGTGTGGAAGGCTTTCAGAAAGACCGCTAGTGACATGGTGAGGCGGCGGCACGTGGATGTGCCAGGGTGGGTCGGACTCAGAAGGCCACCTGCCGTTCATCCCGCTCGCACGTTTGCACGTCAGGGTGGGGAAGCCAGGCGCTGCAACCCTGAACCCGTAGCAGGAAGACCAGAACGCTTGTTGGCCAGCACGGGCCTCTGCGGCTGCTTTGGGGGCATCTAACAGATGAATGAAAAATATTGCAACAAAAAATGACATGTTTTTGATATTTTGACAGAAGAATTCTCAGGACTCCAAGACCATCCCTGTGTTTACTACTGAGAGCAGAGGGTAGAGATGGAGAGAGCCCCCCTTCCCTTGTGTTATACGTTTTGTGATTTTGTTTTTTTGATGACATCTGGTTAATTAATTCAGACAGGCTACATCAGTTTGAGGAAAAACCTCAAAAACTTTCAAACTCTTTGACTAAATTGACTACTTATACGTAAAAATAATTTACGGCACTGGGAGGCAGAGCTCCTGCTTCCCTTTCTGTTTTAGGTTACCCCGATTTTTCCTTGTCCCCTTCCCGTTGACAAAAGTAAAAGAAGGTGAGTACGAAGCAGAGGACACTGTCGGTCGAAGCAGAGCCATCTGTGGGGGCCCTTCTCAGACTGGCCCATTTTCTGGGTCTGGGACCCGTGTGCACTGTCGACTGCCCACGCCGGCTGCCAGGGGCCATCCCAGAGCACGTCCCGAGCTCATCGAAGGAAAGTGCTCGAGCGCTTCTCACTCAACGGCCGGGCTCATTGCAAGTGCCCCAGACTTAGCTGAGTTTACTCCGTTTTTACGAGCTCTCCCCTTGGTTCTGCTTGACTTTGGTGCTGTAATGGCTTACTTTGGAGTCACCCTGTGTTACACAATACTTAGGTGGCTACATTGTGTTTTGGGGAAGGATGAAGTCCAAGAAGGGCCCCTTTAGTTATGGTCACCGCGGCCCTGGGGGTCGGTTTCACTCCTCCCCAGTTTTACCGAACGGCGAAAGGGCAGGTGCCCAAAGTCCCGCAGGCAGTACCGCGTGCACGGTCTCGGCTGTGTCCATGGTCTTGACCATGGGGCCTGCCTCCCTGTCCGCACGGTGCTGTGCTGTGAGCCCAGAGCCCTTCTGAGGGCGCTTTGATCCTTGCCCCCAGCACAGTTTTTCTCATCACACTAATACACAGCTCAGGCACGAGGCAGAGTGTGTGTGTGTGTGTGTGTGTGTGTGTGTGTGTGTGTGTAGCAGAGAAAGGGCGCCGCGGAGGACAGATGTGGGCCGCAGGTAACGCCTGGGGAAGGCGGGGCAGCCCACCAGCCAGACACCAGAAAGCCTCATGGCATAAGATGAGAAGGGCACGGGGTCGGGGCTGCTGCTGTGGGTGGGGAGACCCGCCGTCAGGCCCGCTCACGCCCCGGCCACACCGTGCCTGTGCCCCACACGCGCCCGTAGGCCCTGGCTGCGGCTGAACCCCAGACACGATCCGTGCTCCCTCTGTCCGGAGCTTGGTCAGTGGACATCTCCAGAGACCGAGGCCGAGCCCCCAGTGGTGTTTGCACAAAGTGCAGATAAACTCATGTGGAAAAGTCGACCCGTCAGGAAGCACAGTGAGGTCACTCGTGGGCGGGGCCTGCCGGTCACCTTGGGGCCGGCTGGGAGCCCTGGTGCCGGGCAAGCCTGCTGCCGGGTCCCCTTCCCCGCGTCAGCCGTGGAGCGGGACGCGCTGCGTGTGCTACGGAGCGGGCATCCGCGGATGTCCCACAAGCGGACTGACCCTCAGCTTTGTGTTCCTTAGTGAATGACACAAAGTCTGAGAGAGCTCAGCCCTCTCCGGGTCAGACCCATTTGAACACGTGGCTGGTGTTCGGTGCCGCGGGCAGCAGCGTCTGCCTTTGTCAGATGTGAGCCTCGTGGGTCAGAAACCGCTTCCCAAGACAAGGAGTGTTTGCCCGTGCCGCGCCCGCCCGCTCTTTCTCTGCGTGTGCCCTCGCTGCTGAAGCTCACGCTGTCCGTCGGGCCACTCCGCTGTGCTTTCGTGAAGCTTCACAGGGTTAACAGTTGCGCCTTCAGCGTTTCAAGGTGGATTATTTCCTGCACTTTTGCAGCTTTCCTCTTATAAGGAGTGTTCTTTCACAAAAGCCAAACACATTTGTATAGAGTTAAAATTAACTTTGTATTTTGCTGTGGTTTTCTATAGAACGTGTGGGATTTCTTTGTGCACTTGCCGTGTGTAGGATGTGCTCTCGTTAACAAACAGTCTTTGTTGTGGGGGACCCGTTAGCCCTCTCTCCTCTGCTTCCACCAGACGCTCAACGCAGCTCTACAGCAGCATCGTAAAACATAGCGTAATTATTGGTTTTCATTTCAAACCTTTCCTGTAGTTCAGTTCTGAAATTTTAGCATGAGTAAGAATCATTTGGGGGCACTTGTTGGAAATACAGCCCAAGATATTCCGATTGGAAGTCTAGGCGAAGTGCCCAGTATCTGCATTTTAAGATGTGACACCCAAGCAAACGTTATGCTGGGATTACTGGACCACAGTTTGGGGACCACGTTGACCAGCTACGAGCAGTTCTTTATCCTGTTCTCCTCTGTGTGTTCCTAGCACTGGGCCCGTCACCGGAGTCCGGGTTTGCTCAGTAAGTACTTGTGAAATGGACGGATGGACGGACAGACGGTCGGACGGATGGACGGACGGACGCACGGAGGGACGCACGGATGCATGCGGGTGTGGACGGACGGATGGACGGGTGCGTGGGGAGCAGTCTGCAGCACAGCTCACAAGCCGTCAGTCAGGCTGTGCACGAACTGGCAGTCATTTACGTCTTTTCTAACCCTAAAGGAACATCCTGATCCATCTTAAATAAGAACAGGTAAGTCCCTGCCTAGGTAGGATATAGTCTTTCCCTTTTTTCTGATTTTACAAGTCATCAAAGCAAAACCTGCAATCCTGAGTATCTCGTTGTTTTTGCCACTAGCTCATGGCTTTGTTTATTCCATTCAGTGCGTGCAAGTCAGAGAGATGTTTGCGTCGCGAACAGACTGGCTTCCAAGTGCCTTAACACTGAATTTGGGTTTGAATAGTACTAAATGGGTCTTCACATTGGGCTGTTGTGGTTGATACGACCATTCATAGCATGTTTCCATATATTTTCATGACGAATGTAAACACAATTAACTCTTATTCAAGAGTAATTTGGTTGTAAAATCCAGTGATTTCTAAACGTGTCCCCCATTTAAAGAAACTCCAATATGCAAACATTCAAATTTGTGGAATGCGTATAAATTCAGCATCAATTCATTTGAAATGGTTCTTTGCTTTTCCACAGGGTTCAGTGCCGGAGGCTTTCCAGCAGCGGGAGTCCGTAAGACATTCACCGCGCCACTCACTTTGCAGGAGTCCGACCCGGCGCACGTGGGCTGTGGCGCACCTTATTTCCTCGTCCTGTGCGTCCCGTGGCTGTCTCTCGGGCTCTCTGTGACTTTCCCAGTGAATTTTACCAGTTTACCCTCCGTTCATCAGTGTCTGAAGTACTTGGTGCCTAACCAACGCTCTAGGCACGCAGAGGACGTTTCTCTGGTTCTCGCACACCTGCCTGCGTTGCGGGAGCCCGTTGGCGTCTGTTAAATGAATGCCCTCGCGGCAGAGCTCGGTCGTTCTAGATTACGACACACGAGTCCTGCACGGCCGGGGAAGGGAAACAAAGGGTTTGCAGGCTCCTTGGTAATTGCTTCTTGTCATAAAGTAAGAACGACCTTTGCAGCTCCATTTAGGTTGAGCCTCTTGTGAGTTATGAGGTGTTCCTCACGGAAAAGACATTCCTGGACCCCGCTCGCCCTCCGGAGACCACAGACATTCTCTGGAGCAACAACCACACCTTTTCAGCCCACCGAGGGTCGCCGTGTCAGGTGAAGTTTATCGCTGTCCTTCGCACGAGGAGGAATGGTTCAACTCATCACCTCGGCTGTCCCTCCGCCATTCCCAGTGGCCGTGGCCTTTGTGGAGGCCGTTCCGCCTCCCTCTGCTCCTGTCTCCCGCGATGGGAACAGCATGTGGCCCGGCAGTGGAGGTCCACGGCCCACTCCGGACCCCGGGAACCAGCAGGAGGAGGTCGTGGGACGGGCGATTTTAGCGTGAACTGGGAGAGGTGTGCCGTGAGCAGGAGCTGACGTGTCCGAAGCCAGTTTCCGGGACAGCGGGGTGAGGTGGGTGCGTGTCGCACGCGTGTCCAGGCACCTCGTGCAGGGCTGTGCGGGTGGACACTTCTCTCCAGATCAAGTTCTAGTCCTTGGCCGCATGGGCGCGTGTTGGGGTCCGCACCCTGCCGCAAACGAAGGTCGCAGCTGCGTCAAGCACTGTGGACGCTGGATGTGGGCTCCCGCCACAGGTGAGCTGGACGCTGGCTGGTCCTCCCTGGAGCTCCAGGGTCTGGTCCGTGTCCGGACGTCGGGGACCATGGCCTCCGGGCACGTTCTGGGTGTTTCCTGGTGCTTCGTATCTGCTTCCCAGGTTGTCCGCTGCCGGTGGAGGCTGCGTGCAGGGGCGCTGGCGGTGTCAGCTCTGCCCGTGGGTTGTGGGCACTCGGGACAGTTGGCCTCACCAGGCCCCACATGAGGAAACCCGTTGTGTTGGTCACCTCAGCCTCTTCGCGATGCCTCCTTCTTGGACCCCTGCCATGCTGGTCTTTGTCCACTGGGACGGTTGGTTGGAAAAAGAGCCACTTGTTTCGGGTCTACAGGGCCAAGCCAGTGGACAGGGCCAACGAGCCCCGGAAGGGAGTCTCTGCCCCTGCTGCTGTCCTGGGCAGGACGGCTCGGGCCGGGCCCCTCTGCTGGTCGGGGTACGGGGTCCTGGGGCCGGGCAGGAAGGCATGTCACCTGCAGACCCAGAGTTGTGTCTTCAAGCTCATCCAACTCCTGCCGCGTGGCGTGGCGTGGGAGGCCGAATCTGCGCTCGTCTTGCTGCTGCCGACACGCATGTGTGTTTGCTCTGAGTCCTCGGCCCAGGTCCCGGGGGTACCCTCTGCCCGCGACCGTGCAACCTGAGCGCCGTTCACCGAGTGCTCTCCTCATGCGGAGACCGTCTCCCACAACGCTCCGTGAGGACAGGCTGTGCTTCGGCCGCGGAAACCGGATTCGTCATCACGAGCATTGTCCTCCAGCCCGAGGGAACCCTCCTGCTCCTGAAGCAAGCCCCTCGCTTGGAGGTGGACGGGGACTTGGGTTCTGCAGGCTTGTAACTCCGAGTGCATGAACTCACAGTTCCACTGAGTGCACGAGTTTAGAACAACGCATTTTCCCGATGTTGAGCTGTGGGGCCATGGTTACGGGTCTGGGACTCTGAGCCGCTCCCTCTCTAAGCTGCGATCTCTCCACCCCCCTGTGATGTGAAGGAAAGTGGCATTGGGAAGCCAGGCCTTTGCACCAACCCCGGGGGGACTGGAGCAGACGCTGCGTTTTCCCGGAAAGACAGCCCGGCCGGAAAGGGCTGATCATGTGATACGTCCGACGGCTGCTGCTCAGCGCGGGGGACGCTGTCTGTGGCCACCGCCGCTCACCAGCTGACTGCGGGCAGAGGGTTTAATGTCTGCCTCCGTGTCCTCTTCTGTGCAACAGGACACGAGTCGCGCTGCCTCCAAGGACGTCGTGAGGCTGGACCGTGCGATCGTACGTCAGGCGCAGCGGCCGTCCGGGGCCTGGGAAGCAACAGCTCCTGACATCCCTGTGGGGTCTGCGGCGCTGCTGTTGTGCTCCGTGGCCGAGGAACAGGAAGACGCCGGGTGGGGGAGCTTGGTGGACAGACGCTGCCGGTCAGTCAACTCTTCTATTAACTGTATTTGAAAATGCCAAACCCAGTGCCGGGAACGTTGAAGCTGACGGACATGCTCAGCTCCTGTTACTTAAGTGCAGCAAACTGGGGCGCCTGGGGGCTCCGTCAGTGAAGCGTCCGCCTTCTGGGAGGTCACGATCCCAGGGTCCTGGGATGGAGTCTGGCATCGGGCCCCTGCGCAGCGTGGAGCCTGCTTCTCCCTCCCCAGTGCGCTCCCCCTGCTTGTGCTCCCTCTCACTGTGAAATCAAGAAAATCTTTGAAGAAAATTGCAGCAAATGTGTTTCAGTAAGAAGTAAGATGGGCGAGGCACTCGTAGAAACACACGCTGCACATACCGTGCGCACGTTGCATGTGCCTCGTGTGACCACGTGTCCCGCGAGTGTGTCCTGTACGCACACGGACATGGCGTGTGCATTGTGCGAACGTGTAATGCGTTGTTCACAAAGCCTTCATCACCCTCACCAAGGAGAGACGTTTAGAAGGGTTTTCCCGTGTGCGTGACACTGAGGTGACCTGTCAGCTGTTCTGGGGAAACAAGTGAAGCTTTGGGGGAGTGCTGGGCCAGCGGACGCAGAGGTCGAATCCTTCCAGGCTGGCGGACGCGGAGGTCGTCTTCTTTCTGCGAAATGCGGCTTTCCTCTCCCCGTGGGCCGTGGGAGGTGCGCGGTCACAAACCCAGACACGCAGGAGGGTGAGAGGCTGCTTGCGCGATCACCGGCTGGACCCGGACGGAGTGGGAGCAGACCAGCCGGCGAACAGTTCCAAGGAGGCAGACAGGCTTCCGGAACCTTGTGGGACAGCGGGTCACCCTGGCGTCCACGATTCCATGTGCTGCGGTCGTGGCAGCATCTGCCCTGGGCACTTATCTGATGCAGGAGAGTGGCAGAGAGAGCCGGGGTTGCTCTGGGGCGACGCCTCGGTGGTGACCGCGGTGCAGCCCGTATCGGGAGGGCACCACCGTTCTGGATAAAAGTGTGCTTTCCTCTTGCTTCCTGCCCCTCGTCTCAAACAAAGTACCCACTGAGCAGCCTTCCACAGCCTTGCAGAGCGAGCATGTACTCCAAGCCGCATGACAATCCAGGAGGTTCCCTCGGGGTCTCCCTTGGTTGTCTAGGGTCACCCAGAGTAGCTGAGGGGGAGGGCCGGACCCCACGCGAGGATCCGCCCGTGCTGAACCCCGAGACTGAGACGGAGATGCTAGGTGAGGGAACCTTCACCCTGGCTCCGTCTGGGGCCCACGTCAAGCCTCTTAGAATTCGAGCTGCTGAAGGTGACCGCAGAGGGAAAAAGGAGCCACGGCCACCGGGGGACCGAGGTCCTGCGTGGAACCAGGGCTTCTTCATCAGCCCTGGTGGCCCTGCCCTGGGTCAGCACGGCTTACCTGCACGTGCATGCTCGGAAGACACGTTCCTACGGGAGTGAGACTGGATGCTGGGTCTGAGCTGGGGGGCTGGTTGCATCCTGGAGGGGGCTGTGTGGCAGGAGCACAGCCAGGTCACAGCGTCCCCACCACAATGCCGCTCTTCAGGCCTCTCTGCTCTCCAAGAGGGACGGGACGGTGTGAGCAAGACAGCTGGCGGCGCCCATGCCCGGCGCCTGCCGGAGCCCCTCCCCACAGCATCTCCCGTGAACTCGCTCCTGCTTCTCGGCTGCACACGGGGCTGCCGAGTGTTCGGCACACAGGAGCGCCGGCCCCCGTGCACGCGAGCCTGGGGTGGGCGGCACGTGGTTTGCTCCTGCCAGCGTTGCTGCCAGCCCACGGTAGGAGCCTGTGTGTCCCAGCAAACCTCACGACTCCCTGGAAGCCTGGCCCTGCGTGGACGGGCTCGTGTCCCCTCTGGCTGCTCTGGGCGTTGTGATGTCCCGTGTACAGAAAGAGGACACCCCGAAGCGCCGAGCCTCCAGCTGTATCCTCATCACGACGACACGGAGGGCCACCAGTGGCCACAGCGTGCTGCTCCGTTGTCATGACCAATCGTCAGAACAGCCCTTCGCAGGCACCAGAGCAGCACGGCGGAGAGGTCAGGTGGTTCCACGGGAGAACAGCTTTTGCTAAGTCTCTGAGATGCGTCGCCAAGGAGGGCGTGTTTCTCCCACCTCTGCCTCCGCCGCGGCTGCCTGTCTTCTCTCCAGGCGGAGCTACACGCCTGTGCATGAGTGTGCCACGGGTGCGCAGAGCATGTGGGTGTCTGAGAGGCAGACAGAGGCCTGGGAAGCACTGATTTCGCTCTGCGGGACCAAGGGTGGCTTCCTCTTGACTGCTTGGCTCACTGATTAACGACATTAACAAAAATCGGACATGATCATGTCATCCGACTTCATAATTTCTCAGTGTCGGGGCAGAGGACAGCGTCCGCTTGTCCTCCCCAGCGCCGGGCTATCTGCGGGACTCAGGTCTCCCCATCCTGACTGACGGCCATCACTGTGTTTGACTGGAAGGAAACATCCCGCTCCCTACTGCAGGGATGCTCCGTGACAAGGCGGTACCATATTTGTTGGAGACGGTAAAGACCGATGCTAGGCCCCTCACATCTTCCGGCAACGCACAGGGACTTTGCATCACCACGCAGCATTTGTAATACTTGCGTCCCCAAATTAACTGCTAGCACCCGAAATCAAGCGTTCCGGGACCTTCCCTGCAGCTCGAGAGGGGAGGGGGGGGTGCTGCCCTGGCCCAACCCGGGTGCCTTCTCTGCACTCCTCAGAGCAGCCCCTCCCCCCTCCGCAGCGAAACGAAGTTGTTTCTTTGTTTTTGTTAACCGATGAAACGGCATTGTGTGGGGAAGGCCCCGGCCTCATCCGGGGGTCCCTGGTCTGTGGCTGGTGTCCGTGGTGGTGGTCAGGGAAGAGGGCTGTGTTTCAGGGGCCGACTCGGCTGAACGGTGCGGTGTCGTGGCACCGAGTGGGTTTTCTTCCGCGGCTGCAGAGATGCGTGTTTTCTCTCAGAGGATGGCCCGCGTTCGCACGGGGCGAGCGAGGTCTCAGTCACGTGGAGGACACTTTTGTTCATTAACTGAGTGAAGTGTGCGCCTCCGTAGGGAAGCGGGGGCAGGGCGGGAGGGGGACCGAGGCCAGAGTGACAAAAAGGCTGAGCTGGCGGGTCGGCCCAGGCCGTGAGGTTGGGCCGCGGTCGGCTAGTGCCGGCTCGTTCTGGCTTGGATGGTAGCGCAGAGCGTTCTGTCCGAAGGTAGTGGTGGCTGCGTCGCCGGGGCGCATGTTTGTGGCCCCCCACATTTGTATGTGACACAGAACCCCCAAGACGGTGGTGTTGGGTTCAGGGTCTCTGGAGGGGAGGTGGTCGTGAGGGCGGGACCCCACGGGGGATTAGTGCTCCCTCCACGCATGTAAGGACGCCGCGGGAAGACGCTGTCTGGGAGCTGCAAAGGGTCCTCATGGGACGCGGGGTCTGCCACACCGGGATGTCAGCCTTCCGGCCCCTGAGCTGGGGGTGACCTGTTTGTTGATACCCCGTCTGCAGTGCTCTACTACAGCAGCCCAAACGGACTCCCCAGGGATGAGCTTCTGGAAGCATCCCAAGATGCTGAATCCCCCCCAGAGGTTCCCCAGTGAGGTGGAAATCCTGCCCGGCAAGAGGCCACACTCTGTCCCTGCTCCCGCTGAGCACAGCTGTCCACGCCGCCGTCACCCACCCTTCACGCCCAGCCAGGCCCAGATCAGCCTTTACTCCTGTCTGGACGGTTTCGAGTGGAAGCGAGCGTGCTGGTTCCCTGACACACAGTTCTTTGGGGACAGTGGTGGCGAGGGAGTGCGTCTCGGCAGAGCAGGGAGAGGACGAGTGAAGGGAGGCGTGTGTGGGTGCCTCTAGGCCCCTCGAACCTTCCGGCAATGCCTACGAGCCGCAGGGGAAGTCCCCAGAGCCCCCCGGTCAGTGTTTGGCCGCGTTCTGTGGCTCACTGTCTCTGTGGCCAGAGTCGTGCTCTGGAGATGGGTCGGAGCCACGGCGGGTCTCCTGCGCCAGCAGGTGCCTAGATGCGGTGAGGTCAGGACCTAGTCCCACTCCCCAAGGACACAACAGGAAAACAGCTGAGGAACTGAACTCCTGTCAGACGTGGACATGAGACAACGCCTTGCTGGCGTGCCGAAAAGGCCAGAGACTGACTTAGGGTCCAAAACTGTCTGTCTCATGGGACCCTCAGAGCTCCAGGACTCTGCTCAGATGTCATTCAGGAATTGCCGCAGGCCGGACCCGTGGCCGACGGCAGAGTCAGTACCGGCTGTCCCTTCCTGTGTCCCCGGAGCCCTGTGGGCAGGACGCCTGGGCATCTGCTGCTGGTTTTGGGTGTCCTTGGGGAAACCCGCATGGACAGTGTTAAGCCATTTCAAAGCCAAGTGGATATGATTTCCACAGCTATCTGTTTTTTAATTTAAGTCTATTTAAAATTTGAGGGCCCCTCTATTGCTAATTTGTTATGACAATATTAATTAACGGTTCTGCATTACGGCGGTTAGGATGCCACTCGTGTCGAGTGAGAGAGATTAGCAGGAGTGTGAGATCAGAACAACAGTCTGTAAACTGGCCAGAAGCAGCTGGGGGTCACCTTGGGGTTTGGGAGAAGGAGGGCACATTTGCGCAGATATGCTGTTAGCGTCCCGCCGCACAGCTGGGGAGAAGGCAGGAACAGACCCTCGGCCTCGTTCCGCAGCTAATTCTGGGGGCAGATTCCAGGAAAGGGGGCCGTGCGCTGGAGCTCTGAGCCACATTCGCTACGAAATGCTGGAACTTAAAGACTGATTGTTCCTTTCCATCGCACCCTAAATTCCCATGGTTCTCATCCCAGCCCTAGCCGCACATGGGGGAGCAGAGCCAGGCGGGGTTACTGCCCCGCAAGGACCCCCGGAGGGCGCGGTCCAAGCAGCCCCCGTGTGCACAGGCTGGAGGTACTCCCCCTCTTACTCTGGGGGAAAGACGAACCTTTGAGACACGTGGAAATCGAAACAAAACAGAATGAAGGGGATGGACAAGTGTGAGAGAAGCTCCCGCAAGTCAGTCTCCAGGTCAGTCTCCAGGTCGGTCTCCAGGTCGGTCTCCAGGTCGGTCTCCAGGTCGGTCTCCAAGTTGGTCTCCAGGTCGGTCTCCAAGTCAGTCTCCAAGTCAGTCTCCGTGCTTGTTTCCTGAAACCCCGGGAGCTGCTTCCTGAAACCCT
Source organism: Mustela nivalis (assembly GCF_964662115.1). Taxonomy (NCBI): domain Eukaryota; kingdom Metazoa; phylum Chordata; class Mammalia; order Carnivora; family Mustelidae; genus Mustela; species Mustela nivalis. Next base: position 146,309,785 of record NC_139026.1, on the reverse strand, counting down.
GGGGTCAGGTACCCACTGTCCTTCGAGGCCAACCCCGTGTACCTCCTCCTGTCCACCATGGGAGGCACCGGGGTGATGCCTTTCGGATGGGATCTCCTGCTTCTACGAAGTCAGCTCTTTTCATGCTGGGTTGGGAAGTGAAGGCCGGAGACAGATAGAGATTTTGTGATTTTTATCTCCTTTTTTTATGATGATACTTCCAGGGAATGAGTATTTAGAGATTATCCTTGACTTTTAATGGGGTTGTGTCCCGATAAACCCATTGTAAATGGAAAATATCCTCAAGCCAAAGTTGCATTTAATACGCCTAACCTTGACCGTCCCACGCAGCCTCCCCGGCCTGAGACGTGCACAGCACGCGGACCTCCGCCCACGGTCGGGACAATCCCCGCCACGGCGCCTACTCGGGAATCCGGTGTGGACGCTCTCACATAGTGTATCCCGTACGACGCTCACTGTGGAGAGCTGACGGCGGGTATGGGTGTGGGATGGCTATCCATGGACCCGCTGTGACCCCCGTGATCGTGGGGCTGACGGGAGCCGCTCAAAAGGCAAGTGCGCCTGGGACAAGACTCTAAACCCAAACTCAAAACTCAAAGAATGGCTTCTACTGAGTGTGTACCGCTTTTGCACCGACGCAAAGCTGAGACGTTGTGGAGGTGAGGCATCTTGAGTTGGGGACCGTCGGTAGATGCTGATGTGGACTCGGTGTCACTTGCAAGCATCTCAAGGAGCCCTGTTCTGAGAAGCAGCACCGAGAGCAGGCCAGGAAAGTGGGCCAGCTACCTCCTGGTCTGCCCTGGCGATCCTTATCCACGGATATTTGCACAGTGCACAGCCTGCACACCTGTGTGTGAGTTACAGACCATCCCCCTGGTCTGTACTGTGTTTTAGAGAATTTAATAAAGCCTTGGCCTTAGCCCTCTGGATAAGAGACCTGAAGCCAGATCTCAGGAAAGTAAAGGAACAAAACTAGCTCAGTTCTGAGAAATGCCCCGATAAAGGAGTTGTTGAAAATCAGACTTTGGGGAATACCTACGATATTCGTTGTCACTGGGCCTACTGCTCTTCAGAACCGCCTCCTTCAAACTGGCCATGGAAGCAAGTGCTGTTTGCCTTTCCTGGTGGGGAGGGACCCTCTGCCTGTGCGTCCATGTCCTGCAGCCCAGCAGGGCTGGTGCTTGGGTGACCAGCACAGCACGGTGGCCTCTCTGGACAGGCTGCCCACGGTCCTCAGCTGAGGGGCGCTGGAGAGCTTGCTCTCGCCCAGACTTGTCGTCAGGACAGAGCGAGTCTCTGGCATGCCCTTCCAGGCCGGTGTGGACCTGGTCTCCAGGCTGAACAGGGCAGGTGAGCTGACCTCCCTGCATGGAAATCAGAAGTGTGGGGTCCCGCTCCACGCCCCAGCTCGTGCACTCCCACCGGCCCCCGGTGCCATTACAATCGGATCCTTCCTTCGTTCCCCATCACTTACGGGGGCTTCCGGCTTCCAGCAGAGAGCACACATTCTGTACCGCCCACGGAGCCTTTGGGGAAAGCCCGCGGGACTGTGCTTTGTGACCCACCACACTCCTGGCTGGTCATTCCGCTCACCTAAGACCGCCATGGGGGGCAGAACCAGGAGTCAGGGCTGGGAACGTTAGAACGGCCAGTCCGGCAGTGAGCAGGGCTGCCGTGGGCCCCGGCTCAGGGGGACCTGCCTTTTCCGGGAGCCTGGCCGGGCCAGGGCTGCTGGCTGTCCCTCCTGGCACAGGTGTTAACAGCATAGTTAGGGGATGAAGGGTCGTGCCTTTGCGGACGTGGAGCCCAGGACCACGGGGGAAGGATCGGGCAGAGCAGGGAAGCAAGGCACGACTTAGACTCTTGGAATCTTTTTTTCTTTGAATTAAAGATCAGCCCCTGAATCCAGCCCCCAAATCCAGACCCCGAATCCAGATCCCGAATCCAGACCATGCCCAAGACAGGGATTCACATTTAGCAAAGCCCCCAATGACGCCTGGCCCTGGGTCCCCTGGCCTGCTCGGCCCCACGCAGCCCTGGGGTGCAGGGGTGAGGGAGCAGGTAATGAGCCTGCAGCACGGCGGCCTCAGCTGTGAAGGGTGAACCACAGCCTCCATCATCTGGTCGGGGTGGGCAGCAGCCGTCAGAGGAAAACAATTTTGGGCCGTGGCTCTAGGTGACGAGCTGCATCCTGGGGTCCAGTGGCTGTCACAAAGCAGTGGTGCGGCCTGGCCCCTCCCTCCGGGCGCTCAGGGGTCACAACATGAAAGGACGGGGCATCAGGCCAGAGCTCACTGACAGGCTCCAGCCTGCAGGGGAGCGGGTGCGGGGGCAGTGGGGGAGGCGGGATGGGGGGACAGGCCAGGCTGGCGGTGGCCAGCTGGGGGCCAGGGTGAGGGGCCTCCTCAGGAAGGGGCTGGGAGACACAGCATAGCCGAGGGCGTGGGCAGCCCAGGGCTCACCCGCTGCGGGGGGCATCACCCTTTCCTCGGCGCTGTCGGCAGACTTCCACCACGGGGTCCCGAGTTCAGGGACAGAAAGGAGCAACGGTGGACGCAGGACAGAACAGGGTGTGGGAGGTGAGAGCAGGGCTGCGGCCCCCACCCCGGGAGGTGCTCGGGGATGGAGTCGGACGCTGAGCCGCTCTGCAAACACCCGGTTTACCTGACCCTGCGTCCCTGGGAGGCGGGATCGAAGGGCAGGGCAGGTGCCGACGTGGTCTGGACGCCTCCAGCCTCCCCTTAAGTGCTCAACTAACCTCCGAAAATAAGTGACGGAGCCGGAGGCCGAGGTGGCAGAGAAACAGGGACCCGGCAGTGGGGGCGGGTCACTGCCAGCCTCGCGGCTGTCACCCTGATGAGGGAACGGGGAGCGCTGGCCCGGCTGCCCCTCCGCCCCGGGGCCCGCACCGGAGCCTTTCGCTGAGAAGGCTGCGCAGCTCGCCGTGCTCCGCGGCCAAGCCCCCCATCCCCCCACGTGCTGGCGGACTCGCAGCCACACGGGGCCACGGGCTCCCTCACTGCCCGCTCCCTTCTGTGCCTGGCCTATGTGCACCGGAAGCGGTGGCCACAGAGCGGTCCCGGAGCGTGGGGAGAAACGGGTTTTCATCCCCAAGCACCGCAGGACGGGGAAGGACGCCGTGGTGTCCAGGCGTCAGGATAGTTCGCGCCGCACGGACGGCGCTACATGGTGTTTCCCGAATAAGCCGGGGTGAGCCAGGGTGAGAAGCAGACCCACCGTTGAAATCATAGGGGTCGTGACATGACCTTGACATGACCATGATGCTGGCTCTCAGCCCCCCTCCCCCGGAGCCCTCTACTGCCCATCGGCCGAGGCCTTGGACCCCACCTCCATCTGGCCCGGCTGGGGCCCCGAGCGGGCCGCGCACGCACCGGCCTGTCTCTGGCCTCACTGAGATGAGGTGAGCCACACCCGTGGGGCTCTCTCTGGGCCCCCAGCTGGAGACGCCCCCCGACCGCCCGGCGCCACACACCAGGTGGGCTGCTCTTCTGCCGCGCTGCCCAGTGGCCGCGTCCCTGAGTGGCCCAGGCAAGACACCAGGTGTCCTGCTGCTCACCCAGCTCTGGGGACCAGGGCCCCGCTCCTCGCAAGGGGTGTCCCTGTCTCCAGGCGAGCGTGGCTAACACAGGGTCTGGGCACTCTTTACACTCACGCGCTCACTCTCTCCAAACCCCCAAATGTCAATCCTAATGATGAAGCTGGGCGACCAGGCCTTTGGAGGGCGCCGGGCAGAGCCTGGCTTTCCTAGAGGAGGTCGTGCGCCCCAGGGGAGCCTGTAGTCCGGGCAGAGGGCTCTGCCTGCTGCCCACCACCGCCCGTCCTCCTAGCTTCTGAAGAACGCCACCTGCCCCGGCCACCTGCGCGTCTCACCTGCGGCAAGAGGTGACTTCTGTTCCTGCTGGGGATGTGGCCGGGCAGCCGGATGTTGAAGAGGGCCTGCAGGGCGGCCTGAGCCGCCTGGCCCTTGGCCAGCTTCTTGCTGCGTCCTGAGCCTTCGAACGTCCTGCCGTCCACGCTCACGGCCATGACGAAGCTCTTGGCGCGCCGCTTCTCCGCCGGCTCCGCGAGGCACACGTAGCGCAGGCCGGAGCGCAGCTCGTTCAGCACGACCACGGGGTTCCTCTCGCAGGGTGCCGCGGGGCCCGACCTGGGCCTGTCTGGCCGCGCCGGGCCCACCAGGTCCAGGGGGTGGCAGAGTAGCCGCCCCCGCCGGCAGGCGGACGACAGCAGCCCGGCGTCCGCGGGGCGGCGGCCCGGGAAGGCCTCGCTGGGCGCGGCCGGCTCGAACTCCTTGAACAGGGTGTCAGGGAAGTCGGCCTGGTCCGAGGTGAAGTCCGTGGACGAGCCGGCGCCGCTGCCCATGGCCAGGTGGGCCTGGCAGGCGTTGGGGAACTGCACGAAGGACCTCAGGGCTAGCTCGGCCGCCCGCATCTTCGCTTTCTTCTTGGTCGGCCCCGTGCCCTCGAACGTGAGCCCGTTCACCTCCACGGCCACGGCGAAGACGGGCGCGTGCACCGGGCCGGTCTGCGACACCGTGCGGAACTGCAGGCCTGGGCGCAGGTCGTGCAGCTGCACCAGCGCGTTCTTGGGCGCCACGGACCACGACAGCGTCTTCCAGACGAGCTGCAGCTTGCACAGCGGGCTGCCGCTGCCTTCCTCCAGGGGCCGCTTCCGCTTCACGCCGGGCGCGCCGCCTCTGGCCCTGTCGCCCGCGGGCAGGGGCCGCGCCTCCAGGTTGCTCACGTTCCGGTTTTCCTTCACGTCGGCGCTGCTGGTACCTGCGGGCGAGAAACACAGCCGTGACCCTGGGCCCTGGCAGCTCGTGACGGACGGCAGACGCGGCACACCTGCGCCCCGGTGCCCGCGCAGCCGGCAGGCCTGGGAGCCGCGGGAACAGCACGCAGAGGTGGGGGCCGAGTGGAGGGACCCAGATTCCCGGGCGGGTCTCTCAGGGATGCATTTCTGGGAAGAAGGCTGTTGGGGGGGCGCGTGTGGGGAGCACGGCCCCCGCGTGCTGCTGCCGTCTGCTGCTCTGGGCCTGGGCTGGGACGTGTCGAGGCTGAGGCCAGCTGCCTGCCCTGGGCCCGGGTGACCCTCAGCGTTGCCCCGACCAAATGGCCCGGCGGCCCTGTCCGCCCATCCGCTGTGGGCAGCGCTGAGGGTCAGGAGGCCTTCCCCGCCGAGAGCGGTGGTTGGGGAACGGTGTTATCCCCGTACAGCAGAACGCTGCGGGGCACCCAGCTGTGTGCGTCAGCGGGGTGGACCTCGGGAATGTGCTAGATGGTGAAAATGACACCCAGGTGAGGGTATCGCTGGTGTGTATCATACAGGCACAGACGTTGCAGATCGTGGGGTCCTCACACACCCCGGGTAAAGGTTCCAGATGTCCCTGCTTCCCCGAGACACGAGGAGGAAACAAGGCAGGCTCAGAGGGTCACTGCCTTTGTGTCTGCGATGGCTCTTTTCTTCCTTCCTTTGCGAGAAATCCTATGAAGTGAGTTGAGGGAAGCCGTCCTTGGCTAAAGTGGGTGCTGAGTTCGTGTCACAATCATTTAACCTCCGTGGACTGGCCATCTTGGGCCATCTCACGGCCGATAAGGCGGTTCTGTTCTGGAGACGTCAGTCACGGATCGCTTGGGGACCAAGGGACAAGAGTCCCGATGGCTCCGTGGGTGAATGTGCCTCTGGTGCGCTGACCCCTCGGGTCTCCTCTGAAATCCTGCGGGGGCGCCGCGGTGAGCGGGGCGGGCGCCGGTCACAGAGCCTCCCTCAGACCTCCACTTCACTACCCTTCTTCCTAAAACCCACCCTGTGTGGGGTCACGGCCCCATGTTCTAGAAGGAGCCCAGATCGGGGCTTGCTGGTCAAGCTGGGAGTGTCCCGGGAATGTCCGCGGCCGCTGTAAGGCAGAATCGTCCACTGTGTTCTTGGGTCCTTCGCAGGGTCTCCCTGTGCTGGGCTCTGGGCGGCGGTGAGGCTGCCGAGCGTGCTAGGCCCCGGGCTCCGGCAGACGTGGGAGGTGAGGCCAGGCGGGGCCCGTGCAGAAGTGCCCTGGAGTCGGGAGAGAGTTTGCTCTTGTTAGGCCCGGGGAAACGTGGGGCGATTTTGACACTGGCCTGTAGCTCGTGGGCAGACGTCGCGTGGGCTCCCCTCAGGCTGCCGCGGAGCCGGACCGCAGGAAGCGTGCTGGGCTCCGTGACCTCGCCCTCATGGCGTTGCTGGCGAAGAATATAACAGAAACGTGCCACGCGCCGGCGTGGAGAGGTGCCCTCTGTGGGGGACGCACCCTCGGGGCTCCTGGCCGGGCCGGACGGGCCGTGGTCCCTGTTTGCGGAGACGCAGGGTGAGGTTTGTGGAGGGGACTTTGTTCCAAGGTGGGACACGGAGGGTTTTGTAGGTTAGAGGTGGATGCCCTGCATTTACAGCCTGTTTTAGTAGAAATAATCACCTTCCAAATATCAAGCACTTAATCTCTGCCTCTTTCGTTAATCACTGTGCCTCCCGGGCCAGGCAGCCGGGAGCCCCGCCACCGCGGTGTTTCGGGCCAAGACACGGTAGAGCAGATTAACCACGCAGTTTCTCACACTGAACGTAGAGATGGGAAAAAACCACAGCCCGACCCAAAAGCCCCATTCTAGATTGCATTGAAAATTGCTGGGAGCGCTTTAATTTCTTATTGATTTCCTGCGGGGTGGGGGTCGCCTGGACTGTTAGCGCCCGGGAAGCGGCCCGCAGATCAGATGACCTCTGTTGCCTTTCGAGGCAGAAAGGGTTATCTTGGAGGAGCAGCCCTCGCGGACGGACGTTCCCCTGCACCCGCACTGACGCTGCTTCTCTCCCCTCCCTTCCCTGACGCACCGCAGCCACGGCTGCCGTCTTTACCATTGTCCGTGGCACTGGCCACGGTTATCGGATTGTGGCACGGAGGCCCTTTCTATAGAACCCAACAGCGAGTAACAACTGAGGCACAAAGTGGGCTTCTGGGCCCCGACCTGGACACTCTGGCACGACCTCTGGTTCCTGCAGATGCGCAGACTGGGTCCGGTTCCCCGCCGCGGCCGAGCACTCCGTTTAACTGGCTGCGGGGTCTGAGCGTGGTTGGCAGAAGCGGCAGGAGCCCGGCAGGGCAGCGGTCACCCGCCGGCTCGGGGCTCCTGTGCACGAGAACCCGCGTCCCTCTGTGTCTCAGGCCCGTGGGACCAGGGGCAGGTCCCCTGCACGTGTCCAAACTGCACTTTCTGAGAGCGGCGGATGTGGGTTCGAACAGCGTGTGCCTGTGACAGCATCCCGAGCGTGCCCCGAAGGAGGCCGAGGGGGATGTTCAGCCCAAACCCTGACGTGCAGGGAGCGCATCCTGGGTGGGAGCGGGACAGAGAGAGGCAGACGCTGCAGTGCAGGGTCTTACCCCCCAGGAAGCAGGGTACGGCCTCTGCCTGTCAGAGTGTGTGGGCTCCGGGCGGCTGCGGGCTGTCCCGAGGCCAGGTCCGTGCACATCCCCCTGTCGTGGAGCCCGCGGGCCCCAGAGTGCAACACAAACCACCCCGCTTCTCTCGCTTTGGCTGGCATCAGAGCTCCCGTGAGTCAGTGTCCGTCTGGCTCCCGACACAGTCGGAGGGAAAAGAGCCTTTGTCTTCTGGGAGGCTCGGCCCCGTAGGACGGACGGACAGATGCCTGTAGGACGCGCACAGTGAGTCCCGGTCCCCAGAGGAGAGATGGCGCGGGGGAGGGGAGGTGCCTGGTGGAGGGACCCGCCCGCACTGCAGCTCCGGCCTGCAGACCCCCGGGCCTGCTCTGGGACACCACACGCCGCTTGGCCAGGGCCACCGGGAAAACCCGATGCCCATCTGTGGGCGTTTCGCACTGCGATCCCACGGGAATTTCTTATGCGTCCCCAGCTCTGACTTCTCGAATGCACATTTCCTACTTCCCGGGGAAGGGGTCCGCCGCAGCCCCTCCCCGACCAGGCAGTGGTTCTCCCTTCGCTCTCCGCCAGCTAACAGGCTTCCCTACTCTGTTGTCAGGTGAGCCAGCAGTGGGGCGCGAGGCCAGGCTGTGCCGTACCTGCCCCACCCACGCTCCCCGGGTCCGAGCCCCGCAGCATCCAAGTGTACGGGCTCCTTTCCCAGCCGAGTCTCCTGCTCCTGGGCCCTGTGGGCCACCCCAGGCCTCACGGGCGGCGTAAGCACCAGCAGCTCTGTCTGGAGACCGCCGGAAAGCGTGATGGCCCCTGCCGTGCGGGGCTTCTGTGCGGCTCAGGAGACACAACCTATGCAACTTCCCACGTGATCCGTAAACGGGGTCCGTGAACGCCACGGGCTTCCAGGCCTTGTGCTTCCTGATGACTGATCGTGGTCACCGTGGAAATGACGCTGCCCCTGCCTTGAAGGATTTGACAGAGGGAGGCAGCCCACCCGCCCGGACTCTCTGTGGGTTCTAGGGTGCAGACCTTAGCACTGGAATGTTTATTACATGATAAAAATAGTTCATCTCTGAAAATGTACTTGTTGTACACTAGCAACAGTCAAACTGACAGGTCAGACTAGGTTGTAAGAATTAGAAAGTCCTTTAATCCTACCCTGGAATTCATTCTTCCAAATAATTGCTCTACGTGCCCGTCGTAGCTCAGAGACGCGTGGTGGGTCGGGCTCAGAGGGGCTCTGCAGGCAGCACACCTCCCCGCAGGGGGTTGGACTGGGGAGTCGCCTGTTCGGTGAGCCTGTCCCCACTCTCCGTGTGCAGGCACTCGGCGTGCCGACGTCAGCCTGTGGGAAAATGCTAGCGGGCAGAGAGGGGGCCAGACGGGGTGATGGGCCTGGGGACCCAGAACAGCTCCCACCACCCCACGGAGCCCCCACGGAAGGCTCATGTCGCGCTGGAAGATTTCTGACTTGGATCCCACAAGCCTTCCCTCGGCAAAGTCCTGCTCCGAGGAGAGCGCGTGCAGGTGTCCTGCGTGCCCACGCCGGCCCGGGGCGAGTTCCCTCATCCTCCCTGCGTCGAACATGAGACCCGCCGACGGCTTTGTGATTCCAGGAGTCACGCGTGTCCTTCCATCGTGGAAAGTAGAAAAAAAGCAGGTAAATAGCTTCGCACTCCATTAGACAGACACCACGCGCCAGTGGCCGTTTCCCGTCTGCGCTCACATCGGTCCGTCTCCTGGGCCCGTGAGTGCATTGTCCCTCTTGGCAAAAGGAGAGGTCCCACGTGTGCAAGAATTGCATTTTAGTGAGAGAACGCAGAATTTTACCCTGGTGTGGCCGCGGCTAGTTTCATCTTCCAGGTGAGACATCCCCTCTCAGAGTTCAGTCTGACCAGGAGGCTGCCCTTGTGTGTTGGCACCGTCTTTCAAACGTGCACAGGCCACGTGGAGGGGGAGTCCGCACCCGCGGTCTCACGGCGTCCAGCTCCAGCAGAGTGACCTGTCCTTCCAGATAGGCTGAGTGTCTCCGGACCCTGACCCCTGGCCGCAGCTCTGCACTTGGCAGCGGGAGCTCAGGCTCCGGGGACGAGAGGTGCCGAGCGCCGGTGGCCATGGGAAAGCCCGCCCGACGGTGCCCAGAGCGAGCCACACAAGAGCCGGCTGAGCGCCCTTGCCTAACCACGGCGCAGGCACACCTGCGTCACACGGCTGCAGGGATAAAGACCCTTCCCGTCACGCTCACCTGTACTGCACAGGTGTGTGCATGCACACGTACAGCACACATCACACATCACCCACGCCCCGCGCGCCCCGCTCACTCCTCTCCCACGTCCCGAGGGCGCTGCCGAGACTGTGTCCATGGTTTTGGAAGGCACCGTCAGGCCATTGATTGGAGGTTTGCTCTGAACGGTGTTTGGGAATAAGGTTTTCTAAGTAAGGATTTTCCAAGTGTTGCAAAGGCTTTCTAATGTGTAACAAACAATTAAAAGTCAATCTTCTCCATGGGTTCCCACCGATTAGGGGAAATAGCCAGTTTGTGCGTTTACTGCGTTCACACACGGTCCCACGCATTCCGATCCCAATGCTGTGATTCGGGTTGTGCCCGCGAGGCTCTGGGACCCGTGGCGCGGGCTCGCGGGGAGTAGTGACCGCACGAGAGCCCGTCCGGGAGGTCTCGCCCCATGCGGGGCTCCAGCTACGTCAGCAGGTCCCACCCCCAACCGAAGGAGGCAGATTCCCCATCTCAGCGTGTTCTCTCCTCGTGTTTAGCCGAATCGCTGCGTGCACACGTCCCGCTCAGCTTGGGGTGCGTGTGGGCACGTGCTTGTGGCTGGCGGACGTGGTCCACATTTGTGAGGTACTTGTACACACACAGACCGAGTCCTGGAGATTTTCCCGCTGAGACCCTGAGACAACAGACAAGTGTCCGTGAACTTGGTTGAGGAGGGGCCCTGGACGGCTGGCCCAGGGAGCCGCGTCCTGATTTCCGCGGGACTCTGTGCCCGTCCAGCAACCCTGCTCTGCGATTTCGATTCGGGCGGGGACGTGGGACATGCCCTCAGCCTCGGTCCTGTTGCCAGCCGTGTGTCTCACCAGCTGACGGCAGAGCCGCGGCTGGGGGTCCCCCCGCCGTGCGTCCTGGTCAAGGTCCTGGGGAGTTCGAGCCTTGATCAGTCGGCGCGGTCCCACTTGGCGGAAGGACGGCCCGTGGGTGGGGTCATAATGAAATGCAGGAGCGACCTGTGTGGTCTGGGGTTTGGGAGTGTGCCGGTCACGTCCAGGAGCCCCACCCCCCAACACCAGCCCTGTCCCCCCACCCCCGGGGTCCCTCCGTGGTCTCAGCAGGGGACCGCTCGGAGTCCCTTTGCCCTGCACTGCTCTGCTGCGTCCCGGGTTCCTTCACGAGCCAGAAATGCCTCTACAGGTCGGCCCCCGTCCAGCCTTTCCCGTGTTAAGTCATTGTACAGACTGTGCTCATCCCCCCCCCTTCTTGAAGGGAAAACAATGGAAAGCGAAGAGAGGGTGCAGGAGAACGGATTTTCCCCGACAATCCTGGGGTTCTCAATTATACAGTCACTGCAAGTGTCCTGATCCGCAGGTGGGGGCGGGGTTCCGGGTGGGGTAGGGTTCTAGGTGAGGAGGGGGTTCCGTGGCGGGGAGACAGGGTCCCTGGTGGGGAAGGGGTTCACGTTGGGGACGGGGTTCAGGGAGGGGGTGGGGCAGCGGGAGCAGAGCCTCCTGCTCCGGGAAGCCCAGACAGTCCCCCCCATCACTCCGAGGTCTCAGTGTTTGGGGACATTAGAGGACACCCCTCCGCGCACGGGGAAGCTGCTTACTCAGTCGGTCTTCGTCTTCCGTGTTCACGGCGCCGGGACTGAAGTGCTTGAAGGGAGTGATAAAGGCCGACGACGCGCTCACCTTGTCTGGAAAGAGAAGAACAGGAAATGCACTTTTGACATCGAGTTTCAGAAAAACTCAATGCTTTCCTACGATCTTACCACCAAGGGTTTGAGCAAGGGCGGCCGAACGCTCGCTTTGGTTCCAGCCACTTCCTTCTGGTTTGGTCTCTTACAGAGTTTCTGACGGCCAAAGTCCTCTCCGTTGGACTTTCAGCTTCCTGATTTCCGCCTTTCTTCTCGTCTCACGTTTGGCAGCTCCCCTCTTGTTCCGTGTCCCTCAAAACCCAGCGGTCGTCCCTGGGGCAACAACCCTGCACGGGCTCCTGGGCTGCCGGGCGGGGCACGGCCTCGGACCCCGGACCCCGGGGAGGGGGCAGCGCAGAGGGGAGGTGAGCGAGTGAAGCAAGGAGAAGCCGTAGTCAACGAGACGCCGATACAGCCGAGACCGTTTCTCCCGTGAGCAGAGAAGCTGCTTTGTGGGCTTGAAGTGCAGCCCCGCGGGGCCTTGTCAAGGCCCGGAGTGCGTCTGGGCAGCGGGAGGGGCGGGGGCGCAGGAGGGAGAGGTGCGGGCGGAGGCTCACGGGGACAGGGACTGCACCCTGGTGGGGGGTGGGGAGGCACCAGCTGTCCCGAGTCCGCCCTGGGCTGGGCAGCTGGACCCAGGGCAACACCGCTCATGACCTACAGCCCCGCAGTCTCCCCCTTAAACAGAGAGATCGGGGGATTGTGGGATAGGAGTGCACCTGGGAATCTCTGTAGAGATTCCGCCGACTAAATCCAACCAGCTAGGAGCACTTGTCCACGCGGGCGCCTACCCCAGGGCAGAGGAGAGCGCGTCCAGGGATGGCACACACAGTCTTCCTCATTCTCAGACACCCGCCTGCTCCCCTGCGTCCTGGGGCCAAGACAGGGGCCTTCCCAGGGTCCTGGTGGTTCTTGTGTCTGGCCTGGCCCCGGGGGCTGAGCTAGTTTACCAAGGGGACACTTCTGCTGCCAGGAATCTGCTGGCACCGGAGGGCTGGGTCTTTTGCCTCCCGTGCCAACGTCTGCCTCTGCCCCGGGGAAGGGGCACTGCTGCCTCACAGGGCTCCCTTAGTGCACACATCTAAGTGTGACTTGCGTGAAAACCTCAGCCAGCGCTTCTATCTGCAGTCAGCCTTCGGGCGTGCGGCCGAAGGCAATGTGCTCTCATTCTTGCAATTCTGAGCCTGTTTTCTTTATACCCAAGCTTTCCAGAGGCCCGGGGAGTTCACACTGAAATCCATTCAGGAGCCTGTTAACAGCTGGCGTTTCCAGTAGGGACGGCCACGGTATAATGTTCACTCAGAGAGAACAATAAATAACTCTAACATAAAATGCCTGCTCTTTCTTCCTCCGACGAACGGGAAGCGGCAGCCAGGGAGGGGTGGGCTCTCCCGGGCCCTCTCAGCCCAAGCTAATTTACTACACGGGAATGAAATCTCTTGCTTGAGTTATAATTTCATTAAGGGCACCCAATAATGTTACACAAAGAGTGTGAAGCTCAAGTGATTTAGTCTGGGGCATCTCGAAATGAAATTACATTTTTCTAATAAAGCAGGGCGACCAGCCAAACACCCACAAAAGTACACGAAACCGTTTCAGAACTCGCCTTCGCAAAATTACAAACTAGTCGAAACTGTTTCAGATCCTCAGAGTCCTTGGGTTCTAGGCTTCCCAGACCGGGCAGAAGCAGCCGACCCGGGTTAGATCAACCCCGGGCACTTACTCAGTTTCTATAAATCGCAAGCACCATGCGGCAGGCCGGGCTTCCAGCCTAAAAGAGCATCCGGTATGTCTGAAGTGCAGATCGAGGCAAAGGCCTTGGATAGACATTTCTCCAAGGAGGGCATCAGACGGCCAGCGGACCTGACCCACTCATCTGCCGGGCCACCAGCTCACGGCTGCCGTGGGCCACCAGCTCATAGCTCTGCACGGACGGGGCACGTGACGAACCAGCACGTCCGCTTCTGGGTCTACACCCAAAAGAACGGAAAGCACCGTCTCACGGAGCTATCCGCACCCTCGAGCGCCCCGGCACGAGGATGGATGACACGGTGTAGCCTGTGCGCGCAACGGACATATTACCCCACGTGACCAAGCTCGAGGCCGTGACGCAGACGGGGGTGAGGCGGCCCCCGCAGGACAGCAGACACGGTGGGGCCCACGCATCTGAGGCCCCCAGAGGAGTCAGACCCAGAGACACAGAAGCGGCAACGGTGGGAGCCAGTGGCTGGGGGACGGGGGGACCCGGCGTGTGATGGGGACGGAGTTTCCGTTTGAGAAAAGAAGAAAGTTCTGGAGGTGGATGGTGGTGACGGTCGCACCACACGTCACCCAACAACATGCTTCCAAATGGTCAGTCTGGCAGGTTTTACCTTCTCTGTGTTTCCCCCCATTTTAGTAAGTCACATTTACCAGGACGTTCAGAATTCTATCTGAACCTCTTTTATGCCCCAGCAGCTCCTCCAGCTCAACACACCAGCCTGCTCAAGGCAGGACGCGTGGAGAGCGGCGAGCCTGTTTGCTGGGCCTGCCGGCTCTTCCGGAGGCTCGCCTGCCGTCACCGCCTCTGTGCCAAGAGGGGACAGGTGGCAGCCTAGGCCCGTCATTAGGGAGGACAGCAGGAATTGCATTTTTTGTTTAGAAAATTACTACGAGAACGATTGGATGCCGGCGTCATAGCTGGCGGCTGTGTCCTTACACATGGTGTCCGCATGGGGCTGTGCTGGGCTCACCCCGGTCCTGAGACCGGCTCGTGCGAGTTCCGGATGGAAAACAGCCTGTGCGCATCTGCTGTGCTCCCTTCTGGTCATCTGGGGTCCACTGAGAGAAGCTGGCTCCCGCCTGCCCTGCACCCCATTGTAAAGTCCGGAAGGTGGAGAAGGTGTTTCTGTAGGGGGAGTATCCGGAAGGGGTGCTGGGCATGCCCCACACCAGCTGGAAATGGGCCCCAGAGAGTAGTGGCCCTGGACTGTCCTCCAGCCAAGCGCCACTTCCAGCAAAGGCCTGGCGGCCACGGGCCAACCAAGAATTTCCAATGCGTCTGCTAAGCGACCTAGGACATTTGCATTGGAACCTCGTTGCTGTTTGCAAAATAAATGGCTGGGACCTTGTGGGCAGCACTCTTCCCTGGAACCCCGTGAGACCACATTTGTCAAGGATATTGATAACCAAGAACAAATACAATTTGCACGTGGCCTGAAGACTGATAAACAGGCCAGAGCAAAACAGCTTTCAGGAATGCGGCTATACTGAGACGCTCACCAGCTTCCCACAGAGATCTCCAAGTACTGCGATGGGCTGAAGAAGTCTTGCAGACAAATAGTGTTGAAAGAACTCGACATCAGCTTGGGAAAAGGAACTCTGATCTCTCCCTCATACCATACCCGAAAATTGTCACAAAGGGGGTCATAAACCCAAACATAAAAGCTGTAACGATAAAACTTGTGGAAGAAAATACTGAGACATTCAGGGTGCTTGTGGAGGCAGGTTTCTTAGGACGCAGAAAGCCCTAATCATAAAAATATTAGTTTTCATCAAAATTAAAAATTAAGTGTTTCAGATTGCTGAAATTCACTGTTAAGAAAACGAAAAATGAGCCCCAGATTGGGATAATAGATTTACGATCAAGATGACTGATTTGTATCCAGAATATAAGAACTCTTCCAACTTAATAATAAAGGGTAGAAAGACCCAAATTTTAAAAAAAATGGGCAGAGCACTTGACCAGAAACTCGACAAGGGAGGCCATGCAGAAGCCAATGATAAGCGCACCCGAAGGGCTCCACGGCCTCGCCCGTCGGTGAAACGCAAGTTACGAGCACAGACCTGTGTCAGGACACACCCACCGGCACAGCCCGGCGCGGGGAGAGGCAGGGACATCAGGCCTCTCCTCCACCAGTAACTCTGCGTACACCAACCCCACTTCTAGATATTTACCCAAGGAAACGGAAACACATATGCCCAAAAAGAAAAAGATTTGTGTAAGACTGTTTAGGGAGTTTTTATCCATTGCAGCTCAGAATTAGGAACGGCCTGCTTACCCGTCAACAGAAGAATGGGTCATGGATTGGGCTACGTTTATAGGACGGGGAACTATCAACAGTGGAGACAACGGACGTCGTCAAATGTATTACGGTAGGGATGAACCTTGGAAACAATATACTGAGCAAGAGAGGTCTTGGCACAACAAGAAGGTGCTAATTAACTCCATTTATGGGACGTTCCCCAACAGGCAGACGGCTCCCTGGGGAGAGGAGTCAGAGGGGTCCTCAGGGTCAGGTGCTGGCTGCTGGGCCGGCCTGGGGGTTATTTCCAGAATGATGTGTTACGTGTGGGTACCCATTCGTCATGAGCCCTAACACGCACAGGCTGCGAGTCTCCAGATGTACATTACCCCTGGTCGTCTGAAAATATTAACGGATAAGAAGCACGATGGATGACGGATGAGAAACTAAACAAGGGGCAGCAGGCAGCAGGTACTGTTTCACACGGAGGGGCACGTGCAGCTCGGCCGCTGGCAAGGACCGGGGTCTACCAGGAAGCCACAAGGGTAAGTGGTCGTGGGCTGGCTGTGTGTGTGTGTTTGCTTGCTTTACAGATGGGAAGCTCTTCCGTGGCAACAAGAACAGTCGCCACCTCACAGGGAGCCCTTTGGAGCCCCCCCCCCCCACACTCCCGTCAGGACATGCGCATATCGGCAAAGCAGGGGAGAGCCGGCTGGGGGAGGGCGCACACGGGCCGGGCACGCCGCCGGCCCGCGAAGGCTCCGTTCACCCACGCCGGTGGCATGAGGGGCCGTGAGGGGGCCCTCTGTTTTGGAGCCTGCTTCATGAAGATGACACTTTGCTTTTTTACCAAGTAAGATGAAAATTTTATTATTTTTTAAAATTTCCTTGACAGAGTGATAGAGAACACTAGTAGGGAGCAGAGGCAGAGGGAGAAGCAGGCTCCCCGCGGAGCAGAGAGCCCGTTGCGGGGCTCGATCCCAGGACCCTGAGATCGTGACCTGAGCCGAAGACAGAGGCTTTAACCCACTGAGCACCCCCTCCCCGCGCCCAGCCCCAGGGATCCAAGATGAAAATTTTCAAAAGCGCTCCGGGGCACGAGCCCCTGTCTGTCCCCTGGAAAGTCTGTTCATGCGAAATAACAGTTTCGCTGGAGCTTGTAGTAAACCGCGTCCTTGCCAGCACCTCGCGGGATTCGACCCAGGCCTCTGGCTCCTTACAGACCCTCACAGTGTCACGGCACAGGCTGTTTCTATCAGGTACGTGAAGTGGGCACCGTGGCTCTGCCGTCACGTCAACAGTCTGAAGTTCTGTACGCCTTGGGTCTGCCTCTGAGCCACGCACACGTCACCGCCTCCCAGGTCCCCTTCTCGGAGCTGCGTTTTTCCGAAACATGCGGTGACAGGTGGCCTCCCCTGCGCTGACCCCCGTCCCTTCCCGCCGGGTGTTCTGACCGGACGCAGGCCCGTCTTCCGCGGACGGGGCTTCTAGCTAAACACAAGCGCAGCTCAGCCCGGGCCGGCGGGCCAGCCGGGGAGGAGACAGTTAACTGGCTGGGCCACGGCCTCCCCGGAAGTTTGTGCTGTAGCCCCGACTCCCGGGTCCTCAGAAGGGGACTCTATTTGGAGACGGGGTCCTTACAGAGATGGCTAAGGTAAGATGAGGTCACCAGGCGGGCCCTCCTCCGGTCTGACTGGTGACTTCTAGGAAGAGGGGAACAGGACTCAGACACGCGCAGAGGGACGGCCATGAGAGGGCCCGGGGGAGAGATGACATCCGCGTGCCCAGGACAGAGGCCTCGGGAGACACCAGACCTGCCCACATCTGCACCTCGGGATCCCCGCCCCCAGGACGCGGGACAGCCAAAGTCCGCCGTGGGAGCCCCCAGGCCGGGGTGCTGGGGCCCAGCGCGCGCTGACAGCCACACTCACTCAACGGTCCTTTACTGAGTGCGAGTAGTTGCGCACCTCCTCCATGGTTCAAACGCTGATGCCGGGAAAGGCTACTGCAGGGAGGCTGCTCCTGGCCTGGGGGTCTAGAAGTCAAGTGAGGCATCCTTCGGGGGGTGACTCAGTCACTGAGACCCCGTAGGTAATAGGAGCGTGTCCCGTGTATTGAACCAGGAGATCTGCTCCAGAGCCAGGAAACCCTTGTTGCAAGGATGAGTGTGGGATTATCCAAGTTAGGGCAGGGAGAGCCAACAGGAACAGAAGTAGCGGCTCGTGCAAAGGCCCTGGGTAAATGCACCAGCATCTTGGTACCCGTGCCTATGAGGACATGACGCGTGGCTGTCAAGGACTTGTACGGCACAAACCAGAGGTCTCTTAGGGACGCCGTCCCCTTCTCAGAGTGGTAGCCCCAAGGCATGCTGTCCTGCTCCTAGACAGCTTCCCTCAGTCACAACACTGAGACATCCCCACGCCAGCTTGTCCACACCCCAGTCTAGGTCTTTAATCAGGCCACCATCACGGCACTACGAACAGTCTGGCAGACCAGACAGACGCTTCGGGCTTGACGCGTGTGCCGCATGCTGGAAGCCTGGCTTATTTTTGGAAGCCGTGGAGAAACAGACAAGCCCGCACCAGATTGCTCCGTGTGATTCGCGGGCAAAGACACAGATGGTATGACAAGTGATTGACGGACCAAGGTGACTCTGCCACAAAGTGTATTTACGATTTAAATATCTGCATAGAAAGGTGTGTGCTCACACTCCACTTAGAGACACTCACAGCCTTCCATATTACCTGGCTTTGCAGTCTAGACCCTGTCTTCATCTGATGGTCCGTCTGGGGGTGGAGGCGTGCAGAAGCGCGGACGACATTCCTACAGTAGCCGTCTCTCCGCTGCCGACAGCCAGCGGTGTCAGACCTAACGGCTGTCCAGCCTAGACACGGTCTTTGCCACCATCCCTGTTTGGGGCAGAAAGTCCACCCCAGGAACGGGTTTACGGTGAGGCAGGGGTGCAGCTGGGACTCTCAGACCCCGAGGGCACGCGAGGAAGGCTGCACTTCTTGCAGAAGAGTCTCCTTCCGTTGGAGCCAGCGAGGTCGGAGTTTGTCAGAAGTCCCCTTCAGCAGACAGCGTGCAGAGCGTGTCCGCTCCCTGTCTCCGAGCAGGTGTATGGGAAGGTCTACAAAGGCGGTTGGACTGTGGCTCTGGTCAGGAATTCTAGGAGCGAAACATCCAGAGGCTGGAAATTCCCACAAAATAAAAATGTGACCCTACAGACCTGCACAGGCCCTCCGAGGACTGCAGGCAGAGAACCAGAGACACGCCGCGAGTGTAACCCTCTGTGATCAAGCCCTCGCCCTACAGCGGCCGGCATTTCTTATCCATCTCGACCTGTTTCTGCTCTACGTGCTTCTTCAAACTTGTTGGCTCCTCATGGGTCCTTGGTCTTCCTTCCTTGGCCTCCTCTGGCCTCTCTGCCCTCTCTTCGTTGGAGACGTGCTAAACCAGCGGCCTTTCATTTTACAATGTCTCGTGACTTGACGTTTGATGGTAAGATCGCCGGATCAGTGTTCTCTGGCCACAGGCATTCCTCTCCTTCCCAGCCCCCACCTTCCCGTGCTAGCGCCTGCCACCCTGGGCCACTGCGCCTGTGAGGGACTGGAAGCTTCCAGGGCTGCCGTCACGGACTCAAGGTCACCCGATTATCCAAGTCGTGCATCTGTCAGGTGGAAACTGCTGCTCTGCAGAAATGCCGTGAATTGTGCGTCCGCGCCAGTGGACGGTACGTGTCCTGTTGACCAGGCCCCAGGAGCCCTGACATCCGGCCACACGTGATTCCAAAGCGTCCGTGAGGGAGTTTCTCATCGAGACCAGCATTCAGATCGGAGAACCGAGTGGAGCAGGGTCCTCGCGGTGAGGGTGGGCCTCACCGAATCAGTCGAGGACCGCACAGCCGCAGGGTGGGGGAGGGAGGGCTGTGTCTGCCGGCTGCGGGGCGGGGACAGCCGACCGCCCTGCACTCCCGCTCACGGGCCTCCCAGCGCCTGTCCTCCTGCACCCCCGCCGGGCACGCTCTTCCCGCTCCGTGACGGGCTCCGTCGGTCCAGTCCCTCGGACTCCGCGGGCTCTGTCTTGGCGAGGGGGTCTGGTACGCGCTCCCGCCCCTGCGCTGTGGCTCTTTGGCCCACGCCCCAGCAGCGGAGCCCCGAGCGTCAGCGCAGTCTGTTGACCTTGCCTCCTCCCAGCACGGGCCAGCCTCGTCCCCTTCCTGGAGCGTGTGGGGACGGCGTGGACTTTGGAGCACACGGTCCGCGGCCGTGGGTGGCAGCTGGCGTCCCCAGACCTCTGCATGAGGGGACGTGTTTCCCCATCCCGGGGGGCTCAGGACCGCCAGCAGCAGCCCCACCATGTTTGTGCCGCAGTCCTGGGAGGTCCCAGTAGGTCCCAGGGGCCCCGGTGTGGCTATGACTGGCCTTTCCTTGCTGACAGTTGTCCCTGCTTGTGTGGTACGGCCTTGGCCATCCTGCTCGTGGACAAAGCTCACGGCGGGGGGCCCGGGGCCGGGGTGCTTCTTAACCCCCAGCTGCCCCTCCGATGCCAAGGCCGGCTTTCTCACGTCCTGCCGGACGTCCTACCGGATTGCTGCAGGCGCGTTTCTGAGTCCGTCTGCTCACACCGGGCTGAGCGTCTCTGGCCGGAAACCTGCGTTCCTGGGTGTCTCTGCCCCTGTGGGGCCTGGTGCCCAGGGCTCGAGACCAGAAAGCCCCAGCCGCTGCGCTCACCTGTCCCCTCACGTTCCGTGTGACCTGGTGCCCAGCCCGGCGAGTGGGCCACCTGCCGCCCCTGCGTCCCCGCCCTGCACTCACCCTGTCCACCCCACCCCCGCCAGCTTCTGTGGTGACCCCCCAGTGGCTCTTGGGTGAGATCCTGCAGGCCCGCAGGTGTCAAAGTGCCCAGAGCCTCGTGGTGTCCGCGGGTCTGAGCGGCAGGGGAGGCAGGGGGGCGGTGGGCGGGTCAGGAGGGCACCCGCCACGGGCCCCATTCCCTGAGCAGGGCTGCGAGGCCCACGCTGGAGTGTGTGGCCTCCTCCAGGGAGGTGGCCATCTATGGAGGCCGGCACACAGGGCTTCCAGGGCACGGCGCTCATGGAATGGAGGGTCCTTCCTGTCCGTAGGCTGAGCAGGCCTTTCTGAAGCCCCTCGGGGACCCGGCAGGACAGCTGACGAGGCCGACCCCATGCGTCTCCGTGCGTGATGCTGTTGACGGTCCTGACCACGCCTCGCTGGTGGTCGTGTGAGGAGTGTGGGGAGCTCGCCGCCCTCCGGGTGGCCCGTGCCCTTGCCCTGTCTGGGGCTCCTCCCGTCTGTACCGCCCATGCCCAGTGCCAGGCTGTCACCACGGGGCTCCAGAGGAGCTCCTCCTTGGCCGGGCCGTGAGCTCAAGGGTCAGCAGGGCACCTGGGCAGGGTGTTGGGCCCCTTCCACGGATAAGTGGGGAGGTCTGCCCCATCGCCCGACCTCCTAGGGTCCCTGTCTCCTCGTGTGCGTGACACGCAGACCTCTCCACGTGCGTCAGGGCCGGGGCTGAGACCGAGAGAGGCACACAGAGATGCAGCACGCGGGCCTGACCAGGAACAGGCTCACGAGAGCCGCCAGCTGTGATCGGCTCAGACGCCGCGGCAAAGCCGTCCCCCAGGTTGTGTCACCTCATTAGACATTCGGTGACTCCGGAGTTCCTGAAGTCAGCCAGACCTGGCACGATTTTTACTTTATTTTCTTACGTTAGTTTTAGCATTTGAGGCATTGAAGCGAGCGTGTTTAAAAACTGGAATAAGATATCATAGAACCTCCAGGCAGGCCCCCCGCCCCCGCTGACTTCGGTAAGCCCCACTGTCAACACTCGCGTCTCCCGGGCTGTTTGAAATTTGCTAGTTCCTCGTCTCTTCTAGGAATCATACATTCTGGCAAGCGCTTGCTTCCAGAGCAGGTCAGAGTGTTAGGATCTGAAGCTGCACGTCTGGGTTTGGTGATGGCCGTAGAACGGAGCTCCTGGCTGCTGTGTAAATGCTGTTGATTGTTTGCGAGCTACGAGCTCGTCCGTCGCTGTGGTGCCGAGCGCCGTCATCCGTGCTATTCTGGTGCGGCGGGTCCCCTCCTGACGCCCCACAGCCCACAGCCCTTGCCCCCGGCCCCTCCCGCCCCCGTGCCACGCTGTCTGCGTATCAGGTGCTGCCCTGGACAGTCCGGGCCACGCGGACCCCGCCGGTCGTCCTGGACTCCGGCGTTCCCTCCGGCGGCAAAGGGCCGTGGAGTACTTGCTGTGCCCCTGAGCCTAGGACACCCCGGAACAGTCCGGAACCGTCGAGAACGCCCCAATCTTGACTTTCTGTGCAGGCTGCCTCACCGTGCTGGCGGGGCGTGTCCTACTCGCTCACTCGGCCGTGTCTCTGGCCTCGTGTCCGGCTCACGAGCAGACCCGACTCGGCGCTCACGAGGAGACCCCGCAGCCGGCCGAGGGGCGCGTCTCGTGGGCGGGGGCTCCGCGCGGTGCCGGCAGACCTGTGGCCCTCCGCGGGGTCCTCCCGGTCTTCGCGACTCCGCGCCCTTTCCCTCCTGCCGAGCTCCTGCCAAGGTCGGGGCGTCCCAGGCCTGCTGCAGGGTCTCGGCCTGTTCGCGCCCCTCACGCCTCTCAGGCGCACCCAGTCGTGCTGCACGGGGGCTCCTGCCCCGACCGGCCCCGCAGGGGCTCCTGCCGCGACCGGCCAGTGACGCCAGTGCCTGTGCTAGGGGTTCCCGGACACTGTATCGGGGACCACCATCCAGAACCAGCCGGGCAAGGCTGACCCGTGTCTGAGCTCAGGACCGTAAGTGACACCTGAAGAGAGACCAGGCGGGCAGGTAGGTGCTGTCCTGGGGTGCCCGGGGAGGGAGCGTCCGCAGGCCTCGGGCTTGGGCGCAGGAGGGAGCCGCAGCCGCCGTGCTCCGGTGTCTGGTTCTGGTCGCCTCGAAGCCCGACGGGGAAGGGGAGCAGGAGGAGGAGGAGAAAATTCTGGAAGAGCGTGAGGGTGGGTTGTGCCGGGCAGAGGGTGGCCAGAGACCGGCTCCGGGTGCTGCCGGCCCACACTTCTCCTTCCCACGGTGGCGAAGGGGCAGCAGGTTCTCACGCGCTTCCTTGAGCGACGACCTCAGGGCCGTGCCCCCCGGGCACACGTGGGACCCAACGCGCGGCTCTGGGCTCCGGGAGCGCCTTCTTACTGCCGGAGAACGACGGAGCGGGCGGACGGCCGTGCGGCGCGCGGATTTTCTCTGAGACGACGCGTGTTCTTCTCTGTGGGATTCCGTGAAAACCGACCTACGGCCCGGCTCAGCCGGGTGAAATTAGATCTACAACTCTTTAATTTTGTTTCAGGAGTGTTTTCCCATCGGATGCCTGGCCTGAGCACACGCAGGGATAAAGCACCTGAGTTATTAACAGCCCCGCGCAGCCCCGCGCGAGCGAGACTCATGCCAGATTCCATGTCGGCGGGACAGCGCGGGCCCGGGGCGCTGCAGGCCTGCTACGGAGGGGCTCCTGGCTCATGTGCCTGGCCCACGCTCCATATAGGTCGGCAGTAAGATGTGACAAACGAGTGTTTTTAATTTGCCTGAGCACACGTGTGTGTGTGGGGGGGGTGGGGGTCAGACCCAAGGGCTGACCGCTCTGGGGCCGTGTTCAGGGGCAGCGGTGCTGGGCTGAGTTGCTCAGCCTGGCCGGGCACCCAAAGCCCGGTGGGGAGGAGGGGTTCGGACTGTTGCTGCTTCAGCGGGAGTGTCTCCCCTCGAGCTCCGCGAGAACGGAAAGTCCGAGAGGTGCGCGAGCGCCTGGTCCGGGCCGTGCTGTTGTCGCCAACAGCGCTAGGCTTGGCGAGGCGGCAGCATGTCTGACCGGAGCGCGACATCATCGCAGGCTTGTGCTGGGGTCGCCGGCCTGAAGGAGGAGCTCCCCCCACGACGGGGGCCCGTGCCAGGGCAGGATCCCCGTCTTTGCCACGTAGCGCCTCTTTCCTTCCAGCAAACAGAACCTACTTCTTCGGGGGGCGCCGCTCCTTGCTCCCAGCCTCCTGGTTGGGTGAGGCCACCCTCGTAGCTCTGAGGGGCTCTGGTGGACCTGATCCGCCGACCACCCGCCCTGCCGCCCCGTCCGGCTGGCATGGAGGACAGGGTTTGCAGGGCCCGGTGCAGAGCACAAGCGGGGGCTGCCAGGAGACGGAAGCAGGAGGAACTTCCGAGCCGGTGACAGCAGAGCATTCTGCCAACGGTGGGGCCGTCCCTGGCGTGGGCGCCCCGGCTCCGTTCACACCGACAGGAGGCAGGCCCGGGTCTCCCGTTTCTCTGATGGGTCCGGCCCCTCCTGCTGAGCGTAAGGTGAGGCCGAGAGGAGCAGCTGCAGCGCAGGGAAGCCGGGTGCGCGGCTCACACGGAACCACGGGGGTTGGGGACAGGGCGGGGCGGGTCTGAATTCTGCCAACGGACGCTGACCCCAGTCTGACCACCAACGTCGCAGGAGCCGTGACTGGGTTTTCCGACCCGTGGGCCGGATACATCCCGCCTCCACCGACACTCGGCTCCGGCAGCTGCGCATTTCTGTTGGCTCTGGCTCGCGGGTGGGATGCGCGTCTTCGCCGTGTCCCAAAGACAAGCAGACGTGCAGGCGCTCCGCGCTGGTCCGTCGTAGATGTCCGCGTCGGCCCTGCTACCGCGGCAGGAGAAGCGTCTGCGCGTCCGTGGGAGAAGGTCCTTGTCCGGCTCGTCACTCCCCACCTGCAGAGGACGACGGCTGGACCCCCAGACGGACGTGCAGGAGTAACCGCCGAACTGGTCTTCCGTCCTTGAACTTGTGATTCTGTTTTGACAGACCTGTCTGCTGCCACGGCCGCCACGTTCACCTGGGGAGGGAGGACACGGGGCTGGCTGCTTGGTCTGAGATCCCAGAGCGGCACAGGCGTGCGGACGTGCCAGGCCAGCCCGCTGCCCAGGACACCAGCCAACCACAGGCCGTGCAGGCGCCTTCCCTCCCCGACACCAGCGCTTCCTAATTCCGTGTGGCGTTTGGGGGCCTGGCCATCCCTGGGCTCCTGAGGTGCCCTGGACACACCCTCGTCAGGGCCCTGTCATGCTGCCGGTCCCAGAGAGGGCGTGGCCCAGCTCATGCTGCCCCTGACGCGGGGCTGGAGGAGGTGGGCTCGTGCCTGTGTCACCGTACATGTTGGTGGGGCCGTGGCCTCCGTGCCCATGGGGAGCCGTGTTGTGACCCTGAGTCCCAGGACCTGGGGATGCGGGAGGCGGTCCCAGGGAGCCGGAGGCGTGATCCTCTTCTCTGAAGCGTGGGGGCCCGAGGCCGTCCAGGAGAGGTACCATCTAGCTGGCGGGCTCGTGCTCCTCTGGTGTCTTTTGATGACAAATTGTAGAGTGCCCTACGTCTCACTTAATTCAAACATAAGCTTTTTGGTCCCAAGGCAGGGGGGAGAGGAGGCCGTCTTTCCTTTGAACTGAAGAAGTGTTTCCGGGAGCTGCCTTTGAGCGCGGCAGTGCCGAGAGCGGCCGCACGGGGCAGAGTTGTGTTCGGAAGGTTTGCGTGCCGAGAGCTCCACCGCCGAGCGTGCCTTGGGGCCCGTCAAGCTTCTGGGGACGCATTTCTCCCTGTTTCTCGAAGGCCCTGCCTTGCTGTAACGCACATCAGGAGTGGTAATGGGGACCGAGTCTGGGTCCCCCGGCCGAGCGCTGACAGCCTGTCCTTAAGTATCAAGATGGCCAGTAACTCTGCCAAGACACAGACGCTCGTTTGCCGGGCTGTCCTTGCTCTGCTGGCATTCTGCGGTGTCCCTGGGGCCTGGCGTGTCCACGTGGGCCAGGCCACAGAGAGCACCCTGCGGGGGGGACTTGGGGAGCACGCGCTCTACTCCCGGGGCCTGTGCGTTTAGGGAAAACACATCCGTCTCTAACTGAGCAAGTGCCCTCAGGGGAGGGCTCAGCCGGCAGGGGTGCGGCCTCCGAGCGTGCCTTTCGGGTCTCACTGCGCGGCACCCGAGGCTGCCACAGCCCAGTGTCGCGGTCTGGAGTCCAGGGAGCCCCCTTTGCTTCGCTGAGGCCCGCGGGCCCAGGGGTGCCGACCAGACCCCCGAGGGAAAGTGACGTACGGCTATTTTGGAATCCTGAAATGAAAGCTCGGACTGAAGGCGTGCGGACCCTTCTCGTCCCTGCGGAAGTTCTGGGCTGAATTTTTATCAGTTCTCTTAGTTTTTGTTTTGATAATTGTTTAAGAACGTGTGGCTGGTTTAAGCAACAGGATGTGCCTCTCTTTTTGTCCAAATTAAATCTCAGGTTTTAGGAGCTTCATGTGTAAGTCAGGGACACCGAGCCTGCATCCCTGCTTCCTCTGTTGCTTGGGGGGTGCTCCCACGCAGGGCCTTGGACGGCCTGGGCAGCGAGGCGGCTGAAGCCCGTCGGAGGACGCGCAGTGTGCCCCCTTCCCCTGCTCCGAGCCTCGGTGGCCCCGCGAGAGCGAGTGTTGCTGTGGCAGTGGGCCCCCTTCCCGTGCTCCGAGCCTCGGCGGCCCCGCGAGAGCGAGTGTTGCTGTGGCAGTGGGCCCCCTTCCCGTGCTCCGAGCCGCGGCCTTGCCGGTGAGCACACAGCCCCGCAGAGGCCCCATCTCCAGGCGGCGGTCGCCTGGCCACGGGCCCGCGTGTTCCGAGCAGGCTGCCGCCTCCGAGAAGCCGTGCCCCGACGTGAGCCCATTAGACCCCGGCTCACAGATGCCGATCACGACTGTTCTTTTCCAAATGGCCCACCTCCCTACGGGCACGCACTTGTATCTTGCCGAACAGGGTGCGTGTGCTCCAGGTCCTGGGGGCCGCCCCGTCTCCTGTCCGGGTCCTACCCTGCAGGGCTAACGGGCTCCTCCGGAGGCTCGGACGTGGGCTGACAGACACACTCCACCCTCGGGATGCTGCAGCCCAGCCGGCTCCCTCCCAGACTGACAGGTGCAGCTACTGGGACGGCTCTGCGGACAGCGTAGAGGGCGGAGGGCGGAGGGCGGAGGGTGGAGGTCAGAGGGCAGAGGGCAGAAGGCGGAGGGCGGAGGCGCCCTTGGCCGCAGAGGTGAGGTGAGGCGAGGGCCACTGGAGTGGACGGTGATTGGCTCCCAGCGGGATCCCTTTCTTCTTGTGCGTCTCCACAGACTCCCTGCAGGGACACCGTGACCTCCCGTAGGTACGAGTGGCCTTGACGTTCTCCCCACGGACTGACCGGTCTTTCAGCCTCTGGAGAATCTCTCAGAAGGTCTGATTTGGGCCATGTTGACTGGGTGCTGGGAAGCGCTGATGGGCCTGGGGACAGTGGTAGAGTGCCGTGTCCCACCTTCCCGGCTGACCGGACACGGAGCCCTGGCGTCCGTGCCGGGGTCAGTCCAGGGTCCCTGGGCTTGTGACCGCGTGTGCGTCTGCAGCCTCCTCGCCCGGACGCACCAGCCCTGACCCGGGGTTTTATCACGTGGACAGGGGCTGACGGAGGGAGGAGGGCAGTGGTGGCGGAACCTGCAGAATGTGGGGGGGCCAGGCCCTCCAGAGACTGGCTCTCCGGGCACCCAGGAGGACCCCACACCGGCCTCAGACCCGCGCTGAGACCCGGGCTGCTGCGCGCACCGCAGAGCCCTGGAGCTTCAGACCTTGCCTTAAATTAAATGTGTTGTTTTACACAAGCACTTACACAGCCCACTAAGTTCACTGATGGGCCCTGAGCCCCGCCAGGGACGCCGGCCTCCGCCGCCCTCCGCCGCCCTCCTGCTTCCGCCAGCATTTCCAAAGCAGTCCGCTCGGTGCTCTGCATCCTTGAGTAGCGATGAGGGGCGGGGATGTCATTACGGCACCTGTTTTGCAGGTGAGCAAATGGAGACACAGGAGGGTTGTGGTTCTCCTAAAATCACAGCCGAAGAGACCGACACGGGGTTGCGCCCTCCTTGGCTGACACCTGCATACGAGTCTGCGGCCTCGTTCCTCTGCCTGCTCATTCAGGGCTTTGCTTCACCGGGGGGTTTTCTCCTTCTTCTGGCGTCTGCCGTAGGCTGGAATCACACCCCCTCACAGTCCTCCGCACCAGGAGCGGGGTGCACCAGGAGCGGGGTGCACCAGGAGCCGGGTGCACCAGGAGCGGGGTGCACCAGGAGCGGGGTGCGGGCCCTCCGGGCTCCACTGCCCCCCGACCTTGACGTGTCCTCAGCAGGATGTGCTGTAGCTGCCGCTTCTCGTTCTCCTCACCATTGGATGAAGTTGCCGGAACTCAGCAAATATTTGTGCGGTGAAGAACTGAGTGTGTTCATTAGTGCCGGTGCTATGAGCCGACAGGGAGGGATACGAGGTTTTGCCGGCGGGCGTTGGGTAGGGCAGGCGGGGGCAAGCAGGCTACCAGATGCAGTTTCTTTCCAGAATAAAACAATTGGCGTTGTTTAAGAAGGAGTGCCTTAAAAACTATACTACCCGTCTTGGATCCTGCCAAAGGGGAAGCCTGTGGTGTCTGTAGGGCCAATTTGGAGCAAAGTCCCAGGCCGGCAGCTCCTTACCAGCTGAGCAGGCCTGGTAGGTCGGAGCACCTCTGAGCCTGTCTCCTCTGGGAAGCAGGGCTTCCTCGGTACCTCCACCTGCCGTGGGGTTTCAGGGAAGGTCTGTAAGCTGATGAGCCTTGTACGGATTCAGGACCGCGGACAGGGCGTGCCACGTTCCGTTTGACAGTCCTGGGTCCTGCGAGCTTTCCTGCGCGTTTCAGGTCCGCCGTGAGCACCGCGAAGCTCCAGGGAAAGTTCTGGATTCAGACTCGGGGCTCACGTCCCAAGTAAACCAAGGCCTTCTCCTCGGTTTTGTTCTTGTCCCAGTTTTGCCCGGACCTGCCCTTCTTGGGCCTGGTGGCTGGCTTGCTCGTAGAGTGCTCAGCCAGGGCCGACCCCTCCAGCGGGCACCCAGAGGCATGCGGTGCTCAGGAGAAGTGCCACGGATGGTGCCTCCCAGGGCCAGCAAGCACAGGACAGAAGAGAACTCGTCTGCTCGTCTGCGGTGAACAGCAGCTCTCTGAAGCGTCTGCCGTTGTGAGTGCGTGAGTCCGGCGCCGCGCCCCCACCCCGTGGACTCGAGACCGGAAGCTGCCTGTCGCCGAGGGCAGCTGTCCCACCTTGCACGGCCACAACCACGTCCTGCTCGGTGCCTGAGCTAGTTTTAGAGCTAACCACGTGGACAGAAAAGTTGTAAACGTGCAAAGAGCATCGAAATTCCTGTACTCTATCAAGTTTTCCAAATATATGTGTTTATATAGACAGATTGAGTTCCTGAAGAAAACACTGGGAAAAGCCCAACAAGAAGCGCCTTGACTCCACTTGTTTTATCTTCTAGTAGTTTGGATGCTCTGGGGGAGAAAGATCCACTCCTCTGTGTTTGTGAATTTCTTGGAAATTTCCCTTTTCTATTGTGCGTGCTTGACGCCCCCCGAAGCAGCTGCCTCTGTTCTGACAAGGGCGACTGCACAGCCTGAGGAAGGAAGGGACGCGCCTCGAACACAGGATCTCGAGCAAATGATGGAGTTCAGGGATGGAAGCTGGTTTTAAGCAGAATGAGAAGCAGGGGTTTATATACCCAGAAACGTAAGGCGGCACATCATCTCACCTCTCTTGTGTCTACGAATCTCTCCATTTAGTGATAACTCTGATGTAGAGCTCCGTGGACAGAGCAGGAGCTCCGCACAGTGCCCTTCTGAGAAAATCAAGTGGAAGTCGGTGTACGAGGTCCATCTCTGCCCTCGGCAGAGTGGGCTGAGTTCAGGGAAGACCCAGAGCCCCCGTGGAGGGTACGGCTGCGGCAGACCGGGGGCCCCGCAGGCTGCCGGTGCATGGGGGGGACACAGAGACGCCGCCGGCCCCGTGGCTTAACCGGCTCCTCATTATCCTCTCCACGGCTCGTGTTACACAACCGAGTGAATCACACGGCCCAAGGTTATTGCTGAGATAACCAACCAAAAATGGTAGTTTCCCCTTTTATCACACGGATCTAAATGTTAACTAAGTGCTTGTTAGCTTTTCGCGATACGTCGGAGGGACTCATTAGTGCCTCCGTCTCTGGGTATGTGCTCTAAGAGTCTTTAGATTAAAGATGAATCAAAGCGATTCAGTCCTGCAAGTTCTGGATTAGAAATCAGTGTCTCTCTGGATATCATCCAAGTGTAAAATGTAGCACAAATTGCCTTTAAAAATTAATAATTCACAAAATCTATGGGCTAAGCCCAGTCTGGCTTGAGAAGATAAGTAAAACAAATATTGTAAAGTCAATTTTTAATAATCTGTGGCATGGAATTTAAGCACAAGAGAAAACATTTAGCAATTAGGCAGAAGCATTTGGTGCATGATTAAATGTGAATAATAATATTTAAGAACCCCGTACCTTCCTTGCTTGCAGAAAATATCACTTAAAGTTCTAATCTAGCCCACAACACAGCTTGTACCATTTCTTGGTTTAATGAGCTCCTGCCTCGAGATGGTCATGTCTGAGCCGTTAGTCTTGTAACTATTTTTCCATCGGCAGCTCCGTGCAAGACGGGCAAGAAGTGGTGGAGACTGATGTTTGATGAAGGATTGTCAGAGCCGCGCCGCCATGGAAAATAATATAATTAGCTCCGTCACTAGGCTGGTAACCGGTGGTCGGCACATGTATCTAATTATTGAGACGGCGCATTTACATCTGACGGGATTTTGTTATAAGAGGTTTATAAGATTGGGAGTTAAGGCTGCTCTCCCGACTCTGTCTACCAAACCGAAGCTGGCCTCTGGGCTGCGGCTTCTCTCGAGGAGGATTAAATCCCTGATGGGTGATGGCAGGTCCTCATCGGCCAGAAGGAGGCATCAACGTAAAAGGCCGAGGAAATGGAGCAGCGTGAGTGGAATGCAGACAGAGAGCGAGCGCGCGACCGAGAGAGACAGCGAGACTGAGAGCGAGAGCGGGCGACGGCGCACGCGGTGCTCTCGGATGCGAGGGGCAGCCCGCGGCAGAGGGCCCGGCTGTGCACCCAGGTCGGCCGGCAGGGGGTTCTGGAAAGAGGAAGATAAGAGGGGGAGAGTGGAATTCTGGAGGCTTCTATCAAGTAATTCGCGCCGAGCACCAAAGACAGATGAGAGTGCTGTCCTGCAAGCTCCAGCGTTCCGGGTCCTCCCTGTGCTGACCTCGCACCGTGCTTCGCAGGGCTTGCTCCGCATGCAGGGGGCGTGAGTCTGTAAGGGCAGGTGGAGGTGGAGGCCGCGTCACCCCAGAGGCCTGCCCCTGGGCGCTCTCCGTCCAGCGTTGCAGTGGCAGCCGCTGGCCTCCGGGGGCGGGGCGCAGGGCTCCCAGAGCCTCCACCGCCTGTCAGACCCCGGGCAGATGAGAGTCGGGGTGATGGAGGGGGTGCGGGTCACTGGGGTGGGGCGCCAGGCGGAGAAGGACGGTGTGGACACTTCCTCGGACCTGTGCTGGTTCACTCCAGACAGAAGGAGACGTGTGCACTGGGGTGGCAGTTTGGCTGAGAACGGAACGTTAGTGTTTCCTGTGTTAAAGCGGAGCCCCAGGGTGACGGTCAGGGGGTGGGGTCTTTGGCAGGCCGTGAGGTCATGAGGGTGGGTTCCGTGGGATGGGTTAGTGTCCTTGCAAAGGGGACCCCAGAGTGCCCCTCGCCCCGCTACCATGTGAGGACACAGTGAAGATGCTGTCTGTGATCCAGGAAGCGGGTCTCGCAGGCACCGGACCTGCCGGGGCCTTTATCCTGGACCTCCAGCCTCCAGAGCTGGGGGGGGGTCCGCTCCCCTTCGGGTGTTCTCCTATAGCAGCCCAAAGCGCTAAGTCAGCCTGATGGTCCAAACCAGGGCAGAGCCACACGCCCGCGTGTTCTGTGGTCTCTGTCCCTTCCGGGCTTGTTAGGATTTGGAAATTGAAACCCTAGTTACACTCTGCACAACGAAAATAGCGGATCTCAAGTGACCCAGGCTCTGGCTTCCAGGCTGCCACCCTGTGATGTCACTGAAGCCACCGAAGCCTTCTGCGTCACGGCTGGCCAATTTCGAGAAGCCTTGCGAGCGCGAGAGCTCATGAAGGACCTCAGGTCAGTCTTGTTGAAGATCTCTTTTATTACAGAATTTTATTCTCTTGCTGAATATACAAATTTTTTGATACCCTCTGTAGGCCAGACATTGTTCTGGGCCCTGGGGATGTAGCAGCGAACAAAATGGGAAAAAGTCCTGCCCTTGTGAACTCCTGTGCCCGGGCCTGAGCTGTGCCGAGTGTGGAGGCATGGCGCTCAAGCAGGATGGCACGGCGGTGGGGGGGTACCCAGGTCAAAGAGCCCCAGCCAGGATGCAGCACCGGCAGTTTTCTTTGCCCTCCCACTGCCAGATCCACCCTGCTACCCCCTAAAGAGAACCGAAAGCGACACAGTGGTGGAAGGTGGTTGGAGGGTAAGGGTCATAGCCTGACCTTGAACCCAGCCAGAATGCTCCTCCTGGGGAGCAGGAAGACTGGAAGGGAGGGACGGCACATGGTGCACGGTCTTACTTCATCCTTGATGGGCTGCCCCTGAGCACGAGGCAGGCAGTCCTGGAATGCGCTACCTCCCGCCGGGGGCCCTGGGAAAAGCACATGGCCTGAGGCATCGAGCTCTAATGGAGAAGTTTTAGACTTGCAGCATCCAAATCTGACAGCTGTTCTGGGGAATAACGTCACTCAAGAAGACCAGTTATAAACTAACATCTCCCACCAAAGCTCTGGAAGCTTCCATGGAAACAAAGACTCAGTTCTTGACCTCCACACTTGGATCCAAGGTCATAAGAAGGAGCAAATATGGACATCAAAGTCTGTAAAAGAATCAGGGAAGAACCATGGAATCAATTAGGTCAAGAAGGAGATCTCACAGCTTTCTGCTTTTCCATAACGTCAGCAGTTGTAGGTGCTGTTGTACTGTAAATTAACTTGCTTACAAAGACTCATCCTGGAGCTGAGTGAGTCTCCTGAGGGAGGGGAGGAGCCATGGTCGACTCTCTCATGGCAGATGAGAAGCTGCTGCTTCAGGGACAGGAGTTCCAAGCTGGTGGCACATGCAGAATTAAACCCAGCCTGGGCAGCCTGCTGGGGGTGGTGGTGAGCACCTGACCACACACAGTGGTCAGTGCTGGGGGTAGTGACCCCACTGACACTGTGCTAGTAACACGGGTGAAGATAGGACTTAGGGCCCCTCGTCATCCAGAAGCCCAGCACTTGAAAGCCACCATGTCTATGTCTATGTCTATATCTGTGTCTGTGTCTGTCTATGTCTGTGTCTGTGTCTGTGTCTGTCTGTGTCTGTGTCTGTGTCTCCAAAGAGTTGACAGATTTTACCAGCTGTTTGATGAAGACGACCAGCAGACTCTCAAAAATTGCAATACAATGACACTAATCCCCTAATGTGAACCAAAGAACACAAGCCTTTTATTCAGACTGGAAGGAACCACTGGGCTTGCATATGGCGCTCAACTTTCGGTGGTACTTGGAGTGTGAGAGGCATCGGTTTGTTTTCCGCGGCCGGACACCACACTCTGCCTGCAGTGTGCTCCCTCCCCCAAATCCGTTCAGCACACGAAAAACAATGGAATCTTTTCAGAAATGGCCACTTGCTCTGTGGTAACATTAGCACTCACCTTTCTGGTATTAGAGGAGACAAGCCCTAGAGCTACACCATCCTGTGAGTTAGAACCAACATGCTTCCCCCACCCTGCAGAGCCTTTGAGAGGTGCTCTGACTTCCAGCTGGGCGGGGGGGACCAGGAAGAGTCCTCTCCCTGCTCAGAATCTCCACAGTCTGTCCACGGGGGCAGACCTCCATCGCTCGGCTCTCCTCACCCCCAGCTCTGTGCTTGCCTGTGCCTCGCCTCCCCCAGGCCTCCCCCGACGAGTACACAGCTCCACGTCCGCAGCGTCACCACCTTGTGCGTCTCACTGATCGCCCCTCCTAGAGTTCCTGCTGTCCATATTTTCCCCATGAATTTGAGCCCCACCCATCCCTTACAACCTAAGGCAAGTCTGCCTCCTCGCTGAGGAATTCCCTGAGCCTGACAGAGACCTCTCCATCCTCCTCAGTCCTGAAACATTCATGGCCTCAAGCCTCAAGCCAGCCTCACGTGACGCTTTGCAGCTGTAGGTACTGCTCATGTGTGTTCATTGGATTCAAGGTGACGGAGGGAGGGAGGGGCCACTCCTGACTCAGCTTTACATTCTCCTTAGTGCCCGGTGGGGTTCCAAGGGAACAGTAAGACCTCAAAGACTTTGTTGATGGATCTTAACTGAGAAATGTAGAAGAATATTAAAATTTTTTCACGTGACTTGTGGAGTAAGAGGAGTCTATGGCTAACTATCTATTTCCTAGTCTGGCGGACGCTGATCGTCTATCTGGTGTGAGAAGGAATGCCGCACGTCCCGGATGGGAGACTGCGATCGAGCCGTGGTTGCCAGTTCCAAGGCGGAGCTCTCTGCAGTCTCTTCCTGGTGTTACTGACTTGAGCTAAAGCTCTGTCTTCAAGTGGGGTGTTTACAAACAGCTTGCATATGCCACTGTAGAGTCCGATTAAAACTTGCTCTAATTTTCCTGGATTGTTCCCCAGGAAAGTTTCAGGCACGGCAATGAAGCCAGCTTCTCCATGTGTTCGTTTGGAGCCCGTGTAAACTGAGTGCTTTGTATTTCATAATAGTGCATTGGGATATTGAAAAAAAAAAGAGAGCGAGAGATAGAGAGAGATAAATAAAGAATAAGAGGCACAGATGGGGCATGGACAGCTTCTCATCGCTTGTTCCATATGATAGAACTCAACACATCTGGTCTGCCACGAAAAGCATCTTTGCACTAATTTGTTTGTCAGTATCCATTGAGAGGGCGATCTGTCATCCTGTCGTATTTTGGTTGCCCCGAGATGTTTGAAGACAAGGCTAGCCACAAATTGGAACTGTGGCCACCCGGGAGTGAGTGGTGGAAACTACCAGCTGTTCTAAGTAACATCAACTGTGACATTTTTAAAGCTGAAATTTTAACCTAACGTCTCAAAGACAGTTAGCAGCTGCGTGAGAAGCTAATCACTGTAACAGGAGAGTGGATCTGTGTGTGTGCGCGTGCGTGTGTTCATGCGTGTGTGAATGTGCGTGTGTGTGTGTGTGCCTGTGCATGTGTGTGCGTTCGTGTGTGAATGTGCGTGTGTGCGTGTGCCTGTGCATGTGTGTGCGTGCGTGTTGAATGTGCATGTCTGTGTGTGCACGTGTGTGTGCGTATTTGTCCAACCCTTATTACTGGGTGGGAAAACAACAGAACGGCATGGTCAGACTTCAAAGGGAACGGGTCTTGCTCGTGAGTAGGTGAAGACTTTCTGGTCAAAGGAAACATAACATTATTCCATAATTTGTCTTGGTTTGCCGAAGCAAGAATTGCCATTTCATTGTGTTGCTTCATTTGATTTCATGATTGTGTGATCCCGCCACGCCCCCCCATTTTCACTTCACCTTATGCACCCTCCATTTCTCAGGACGCGTTATGCTAAATGGCATTCATCTGTTTAAATTTCTGTCTCCCCGAGTAAGTTTTAACTTTCCTGGAGCACAGAGTCCATGCTTTGCCCTGGAACACAATAGATGCTCAAAATGTTATTTAGATTGAATTAACTTAAATGTGTGACTTTGGAGCCACACGTAAAATGTGCTAATCTGTTACACTTAACATGTTGCCATTTACTGCTCTAAAGATTTCCTTGAAGATTCCTGTCCATGCACTCCTTTACAAGGTTGCTGTGGAGCCACCGTGGTGTGGACCACACTATGCTCACTCTTCTTTGTGTCTGTCAGAGAATGACCAAAGTCTCCAAGAAGATAGACTTTGCTAGAGTCTTCTGCGGTCCCATAAGTCACCGGCTAATGAAAGCCAGCTTTGCCCTTGACTTGTGACCCCCCCCAGCTCTTGCTTTCCTCTCACTCCCTCACTTGTCAGCAGGTTAGTTTCTAATCTGAATGACGTGATTGAGTTGGATACATTTTAATCCCCATGGAGACATCACGGGCGTGTGGCACACATGCTGGAACTGACTAGCACATCCTGACGCCCGCCCCAGCTGTCGTCTTCCAGCTGCAACCCCAGGAGGAGGAGGAGGAAGAGGTGTGAGGAGCCGAGGGGGTGTGGGTGCGTCCCCCGCAGCAGGTTACGCAGAAACGCGGAAGCAAGTTCTCACAGCCAGAGCATCACTACCTTCCGCGGTTCAGCGGGTCACTGGGCACTGTGCTGGCTTCTCCAAAGGCCCTGTATGTGTTTTGTAGTTGATCTAAAGTGACAAAACTAACCTAACATGAGAATGGGAATCGTGATCTCATGTGTAGAAGAGCCCGTGGTTTAAAACCAGGGTCAGCACGTAAGGCCGCGTGGCGCCACAGACGGATTGCCACCCAGGGCAGCAGCCCTCCAGGGGGCGGGCGGCACAGAGCGAGGGGCGCGTGATTCTTCAAAACGTACGATTCTATCATCTGTAAATGAATGAGGTGTTTCAAGTAGAAAAACAAACAAGGAGAAATTTACTGTCCTTCTGGAAATCAGTCTTTTTAATCCTTTGATTTTTTTTCATGTTATTTGACTTTGCTGTTGGTGTCGTGCAGCAAACGGATAAGAACAGCAAGGACACACACTGATTTTTCCAGGTTGGGATGAAGCTGCGGGTCCTTTCCTGTCCCCTGCCCACGTCGGGGGGTCCTTCAATTTTTTCTTGGTCTCCCCATTGTAGGGGGGAGAGAAAGGAGCTCAGCTCTGAACCTTCACCCTGAGGGGACGGGGCAGAGGTTGTTGTATTTAATACACGGAGCTCACAGAGCCCTGGTTCTGGGACAGGGGGAGGCAGCGTCTGCAGTGAGGGGAGCTGAAGGTCGGGCCAGAAGAACAGTGACTGGGTGTGTAGACAGGTTGTTCTCGGTCAAGTCTCCCAGACCCACAGTGCAAC
Organism: Mustela nivalis; assembly: GCF_964662115.1. NCBI lineage: Eukaryota > Metazoa > Chordata > Mammalia > Carnivora > Mustelidae > Mustela > Mustela nivalis. Next base: position 146,273,439 of record NC_139026.1, on the reverse strand, counting down.
CATTTGTTACCGTCATACCCCGATTCTGTCATCAGATGAAGGCAGAATCTTAAGTAGGTGGTTTGTGTCAGATGAAATACAGAGGTGGCCAGCAACTAAGGTGGCAAAGGAAGAGCCAGAACACTGGTCAGTCCCCCAATAACTCTTATCCTCAAATCCTGCCTGTCAGCAACAGGCCCATCCTGGTGGCTCCACTTCTGGTCTCCTGGTCCCTATAGCCAACCTCTCTCCCAGGTTCTGGGAGCCCTGATCATTCACACATAGAATAACAGTAAGAGTCACCGGTGATGGAACAGATGCTCTCAACAGCTCTATGAGAAGGTATTATTGTCCCCACTTCATAGATGGGAAGACTGGCCCCGGGGAGTCATTTGTTAAGTGTCACCCAGCTAATACATGATTGTGTTGGGAGAAAAACCAGGTCCCTTGAGCCCAAAGCCTGCTCTTTCCCCGTTCTGCCTCACTTAACACAAAGTGTATCCCAGGTCCTCACTGCAGTTTCTTCCCGGAAGGAAGTCCTTGCCCACGTGCAGAGCTCTTCAACGGGCGTTCACACGGCTGATGTTTGCCATGGAAGCCAGAGCTCTGGTCTCAGTGTCAGCTGTGTCTTTGTGTGCGGTCAGCGGAGTCTGGCTTCATGTTCTGTTCCTAACGGTTAGCGGGCGGCCTCATCTCATCAGCCTGAACAGCAGTAATTTGCTTGCCCCGCCACCTTCCCTGCCCCACAGACATGCAGCCGATGAGACGGCAGGTTCACGCCCCGACATATCATTGACTACCTTACCTGTGAATGGTCCAAAATACGACATAAGCGACAGAAACTGACAGAGTAAATTAAAAAACAAAACAAAACAAAACCATGATCCAACAGTACGTTGTTTTCATGAAACTCACTGAAGTTACGACGACATAGATCGATTGAAAGTAAAGGATAGGAGAAGATACACCACGTAATTCTGAATTAAAGTATCAGGAGCGGTCGTAGCAAGATCAGATAGAGTAGACTTTGTAGCAAAGAAAATTACTGGAGATAAAGAGGGAAATCACGTAGTAACGGTAGGATCAAACTCCCGGAAAGACGTAACTATCCTAAATGTGCCTGTGCCATACAGCAAAGTGTCAAAGTATGTGAAGCCGAAGCCGATAGATCTGAGATGAGAAATCAACAATTCAGCTGCCAGCAATGGATGGGACCACCTGGCCAGAAGCCACCGAGACCCTAGAGGACCTGAACTGCACTAGGGACCAGCAGGGGCTAAGTGACATTTACAGAGCCTCTCACCCAGCAGCACAGAACTCACACACTTTCCAAGATGCAACAGTCACCAAGATCGACCATGCACTAGGCCATAACACAAATCTCAACAGATTTCAAAGAATTGAAATCATACCAAGTCTGTTTTCCAGCCATAGTGGAATTAAACTCCAAATCAATAACATATATCAATAACAACAGGAAAGTCTCCAGATACCTGGAAATTAAGCAGCGTGTTTCTGAGCAATCCGTGCGGCAAACAGGAGGTCTCAAAGGAAATGAAAATATATAGGGTGTGGCTAAAGCCGTGCGAACGGGGAACTTTATAGCCCTAAGTGCTTACATTAGAAATGAAGAAAGTTCTCAGATCAATAGTTACATTCTTATCCTAAGAAACTAGAAAAGGAAGAGAAAAGTAAACCCAAAGCAAGTAGCAGGGAGGAGATAGTAAAAATGAGAGAAGAAGTCAGTGCAGTTAAAAACAGGGAAACATAGGTAAAGCTGATTCTTCAAAAAATATCTGTAAAACTGATAAACCCCTTGCTAGACTAAGAAACATAAGAAGAGACCACTGATCCCGGGAACGATCCCAGGGACACGGTGACAGATCCTATAGCTGAGAAAAGGGTAACCAAGGGACGCCATGAAAGCTTTATGTCCGTAAAATCCAGCAACTTGAATGAAATGGTTTCTAGAAAACTACGGAGCACAGAGCTCAGTCAAGGTGGGGGAGTTACACCTGTATCCTGTGGCCACAGAAGGAAATGAATCAGGAATCAGTAATCCTGCCCCAAGGTCAGAACCTCACCCCCCAGGGGCGAGTACGGGAAGCCCTCAGCTCTTCTCTTCTCCCCAATGGCGTTTTTCACAGTTCATGATGGTGTGTTTGTTGATCTAATCAGTTCTTTGACGTTTTCCCCACAATCCTGTAAATTCCACACTTTCCCGCACACCGCCGGCACAATGCCTGATCGCTCATGGGACGTCGTGCCGTCGAATGAACAAACGAACAGATACCTTTGGGTGATAGAAACAAAATGGTTAGGTTGCCTTATTTAAATTACAGCATGTTCAGAATTTGCTCTAACATGTCAAAACTGATTTTGTTTAGCTTGGAAATGTCTTTGTCTCTGACAAACGTTAGCTGACAGGGACAGTCGCCCCAGCCAGGTAGAGCAGGAGCACAATGCGCACGCCTCCCAGTTCTCAGCACGTTTACAAAATACCTAGTTTATTTCCCTTTTGGTGAAGTCTTAGCCTATTTACTGTGAGATTTACATGTAATACTTTTGCTCAGAATCTGTTTTCATTAGCGTATTTTGACCTAGAATGCTCACTTGCTTTTCCAAATGAAAAGTCCCAAATTGTGGGGTTCCGGACCTCTCTCACGAAGGTCGAGATTGTTCCTTCTGTTCTGTCGGGCAGCGCGTCCGTGCTGTCAGCCTCACGGTGTCAGATCAGCGGGTATTTATCCGGAGAATCAATGAAGCCGTCCCAAGGGCTCCATTTTTCCTTTGTCTCTCTTCGTTAGTGGGGACTGTCCTTACCGAGTCAGTCATGTTGGGACAGGGAGGGCTGGGCCTGACTGTGCCGATGCCCCGGGGGCGAGGACAGGTCAGCATGTCCACTGTCTGCCCCGGAACAGGGTCTCCATGGAAATTTCTGGAATGAATGAGTGGTTGAGTGAGCAATTCATTTTGAAGGTGGTCCTTGCTAGAGGTGAACCTGTCTGGTAGCCAGAACAAAGAAACAAGCAAAGAAGCAAAAAAGCCTCCAAAAACTCCAAAAAGTCTTTTGCTTTCTAGTTCAGCTCGACTTTGGTATTTCAACTCTGCTGTCAGCTTTGGGAACGGCCATTACCATCCTCCAAGAGGGAATAAAATGAGGAGAGGATAATCCAAGTTGTTGGAGGGAAAGGCCAGTCTCAGGGAGACGCAGGAATGAGATGATCCGAGACCACCGCTCCGCTCGCCGCTCGAGGCACGTCGAGGCCAGCAGGCCTCCTGCGCCCCCGGCACGTTTTGCACAGAGGGTAACGCAGGACTGGAAATGTCTGTTCTTACAGTTAATGAGCCCATCAGAGGCCATATGGTTTGTGATGATTTGAGGTAATTTGAGAGGAAGAGGAGGAACTAAGGCTCCCAGGGAAGTGGGTAAGAGCACAGACCGCGTCGGGGCCCGGCGACTCCTGCGGCCGCCCTGTGGCGAGACTGTGCATTCTCGCGTCACGGACGTGGAAGCCAAGGCCGCGGGGTTAGGTCGCGTGACCTGCGCTCTGGGTAGATACCTGGGGGGCAGCTGCCCTGTCCCACGGACGGGGTCGCTTCACGGAGAGAGCAGGGAAGCACGAAGTACCAGGCCGGACGACTTAAAGGATGGGTCGCGGGCCGATCCGCTTACGCGCGGGATGTCTGAAGAGCCCGAAAGATCCCCGGAGGACGGTGACGAGCGTGACCGCGGTCTGAGCAGCCGGGGGGATGGGCGGGATTTCCATGCAGGGCAGCCTCAGTGCACCTCACGCTGCGACAGGACTGGTACCTGTTAACTGTGACCGTGACTGGGAATATTGTAGTCGCTTGTCGGTTCAGATGGGACAGGCGGGCGGGGCGGCAGCACTGCTCTAATACTGCGGGACGGACGGGGCTTCGAGTGCTCCGGAAGACAACGTAGAGTTGTTAAGGGGGATCAGGCAAAGGGCGTGAGTTGGCGGTGAAGTATTAGCTCGAGAGGAGGGTGGACCGAGAGGAAAGTTAGATGACATAAACCAGGTGACGTCCGAAGCGTCTGGGATCGGGAATTCCCACTTCACTATAATTCAGAGTTTCTGATCACTGTTGATGTATTTTTATTTTTATCTATTTAATTGATTTTTAAAATATTTTATTTACTTATGTGAGAGAAAAAGGGAGAGAGAGAGAGAATGAGCAGGGGGAGGGGCAGAGGGAGAGGGAGAAGCAGGCTAACCCTAACCCTAACCCTAACCCCTAACCCCTAACCCTAACCCTTAACCCTAACCCCAACCCCTAACCCTAACCCTAACCCTAACCCTAACCCTCCGGGGCACCAAGAGCCCAGCTCATGATCCGTGCCACACCACGCGCCCTGCTCCCCGTTGCCGGAGCCGCCGCTCTGTTCTTGGCATCGTGGGCCAGACGTCCCCAGCTCCTGTAACCTGTGCATGGCTGCGTGTCAGGCACGTGGGCTCGGTGACCCTTCTGCCTCCCAGCGACCAGCGTGAGCGAGCACAGGCTTCAGAAGAAGGGTCTGGTCTCCAGGTCGTTCATCGCGGGAAAGTCAGAGGGGTGTGCACCCCGTTTCCACAGGAGGGGACAGGACAGCCTCTCTCGCCAGACCGCTGCTGTAGGACGATGCCGCTAGCGACCAGACCACCGTCCCGTGGTGACGTCTGTCTTATTCACCAAACCAGTGTTAGCCCAGCGCAGCGGGACGGTCTACAGACTGCGGAAGTCAGCAGGGTAGTTCAGGTTCGAACCCAGTTCTCTCCTTTTCTAACACGAGTTCATTTTATTATGAAAACACTCTTGGACGGCCCGTGCGTTTTCACGGAGCCGTTCCTCAGAAACCACTGACCTGCACCAGCTGTCCGTTCACTTTCCAGGAGTTTGCCGTAGAGAACCATCATGAGGGAAGCCTGTAATTTCCTAACGGCCCTATTTTCTATTCCTTTTGTAATCAGCCAAGACCACTTTTGTTTTAAAGGAATTCTTGACTAATTTCCAACGACCACATTTATTTCTTGTGCTCAAAACCCGGTAAACGCTGTGGCTTAAAAGTCAGTTATGCCCGACTTTTCATTCAGAGGGATTTGCGGTCACAAGACATCACATGTGACAGTGTAGGAACGGGGTTGGGTTATTCTTCCTACAATACTTTGTAGTAACATAAACACCTTTATAATAAAAAAGAGTGTTTACATCATGAACACTTAATTTCTGTTTTCTAAAAATTTCCACCTTCCAAAGCTTTTAGGGAATAGAACATTAAAATATGTTAATGCGCATGGATGCATCTAAATTTCCCTTGAGGAGAAGCTATCTTAACTGCCATTTCAAGCTGTACGTTTTTGCTCTAAATGAGTGATTTCATTTAAATAAAAAGGTCTTATTTCTGTGATGGAAATTCGTCTGCTTCATGTAACTCCGCAGCATCTTGATTTATTATGGACTCTATTCTGTTTCAAGGAGAATATTCTTCTAACGATATTATGCAAAAATCCATATATTTCTTAATCTTTGGCACTTTCTATTAATCTCACCGTATCTGTTCATGCAATTTGGATAAAAGATTAGAAATAGGCGGTAGGTGCACATGTGGATAGACTCCGAGAATTAACCCTTTGTGTCCCCCGCACGAGCTGTCGCAAGCCACTCGCTCTGCGACCGGGCTCCCTGGGGGCTAAGAAGCGTTAAGCGTTTTCTCCAGAGACAGGAAGATAGTGGATGGTTCCCCGTCCCCTAGAAGACGGGTATGGAGTTTGTGAAAATGAACGGGAGACATCGCTCTTGTGGGAGATGTAAGCAAGGAAACATTTTGCTCTGATCTCGTACGGACGTACACGCCCCATGTGTATCCGGAGCTACACATCACACTAGTGCCCCAGGCTTAGTTTGTCTGTAATTATGGTCCACACGCCACGCGGTTGTAGTTTGTGGCCATGTCCTTAGAGCACACACGCCGGACGTTAGGATCCACTGTCCAGCAGGGACATTTATGGACGGACACGCAGCCACGGAAGTCGAACAGCGTCCTGTGTCCCTGTCGCTGCCCTGACTGAGCAGAAACAAACGCTTTCCCGTCGGCCACCCACTCTGGCCCTCGCGTCCCACAGCGGTGACTGCCGTGGCCCCCGCTGACCACGTTTGCTCTCTCTGTCCCTGTTCTTTATTCTTTCTCCTAGAAAAGCTCCCTGCCTTCCGCCCCGTCTGCCCGTTCTCCGGATGGACGGTCCTCGTCGTGATAACGGACACTCACACCCGCCCGTTGTCTGTCCCCAACCCTCGGCTGCTCCCCTGTCCCCTCCTTTGAGAAGCAGGCGGCGTGCGGCGATGCCAGGGCTGCGAGCCGTCCCCAGCTGGCCGTCGACTCCACGCTTTGGGCGCACAGTGTTTTCACACTTTTTTAACAGATTGCGGCAAGCCACCCACTTTCCAATCCCTCTCGTCCCCACTGCGCGTGTGTCGGCCGACACGCCCTGCAGTCTGTGACCACTGATGCAGGGAAGGGGCCTGGTGCTCAGGGAGACACGGACTACTTGTTAGCTGCGTGGCCGTGGGTCGGTCACGCCGATCCTCCCGGTCTAAATCATGTGGCCTCTGTGGCCGACACCCCCGTGAGTTCCCCACAGCCTGTTCCCCGTTCGCGTGTCCTTTCTTCTTCCCTCTCTGCTGCCGTCGTTACAACGCGGAGCCCCGAGCTCAGAGGCGGCTCCCTGGAGCCCGCCAGCCCCCACGTGTGTCCCCAGGTCGTGGCGCGATTTCAGTGTCACGATGATGAATGACTCCAGCCACGGATTTTACTCCCAATCTTAAGTTTCAGTTTCCCACTGCCTCATTTACGCGTAGCCCACCCCGGAGGCCGCTCTGTGCCCGTGTCTTGAGGCAGGACCCGTGTGTAACGTAGATCCGTCAAGATCATGCGACGCTCCCGTCCGCGGCGAATCAGGCACCCAGTGTTAATTGTAAGACGCCCTCAGAAGTGTTTTCCAGAGTCCCGGGGAAGAAGGACGTGGGCTGCCAGGGGATGGGGCTGTTCTGTCTTCAGGAGGACACGGGCTACAGGGCCGGGGGGGCTTCGCGTGGTTTCTCGTGCTCCAGCCGCGGCCGTGAGAGACCCAGCAGTGAAAATCCACATGACACACCTCACATCCGTCCTTGCGAGGGCTAAGGGACTGAACAGCTCCCGCGCCGCAGAGGTCTTCCGTGATGAGATCGTCTACACGGGGGCCACGGCTGCCTGTGTTTCAGCTGCCTAACGGCGTCAGCCGCAGCAGGGCCTGGAGTACAACGGTCAGGTAGACCCGAAGCCAGCCTTTGGGTCTGGGCATGAGATACCTGGTTTCATCTGTTGTCGGGGGAGGCGGGGGACGGTAGGATGAGGAATGTTTCTAGCAATTTAAGTTTAATTGTATAAAAAAATTGTGGGTTTTTTGGGAAATCCATATTCCTGCCTACTATTTTCATTATTTTTCTTCATATGCCCTCCTTTAACATACACTTTCTAGCCTCGGAAAGAAAGACGCTTGTGTGTGATTAATTTTTCAAAACAAAAGGTAACTTCTCTAATGGAAGTTGTTGCAGAAAATTCACAATTCGCAGGCAGTGTTTTCTGAGGACAACGTTCCTAATAGCGACAACAGCAGCTAACATCTTTTCCCGGAGCCCAGGGTACATCCGCGTCCGCGAGCTCACACCCGGGCCTCCTTGCTGGGTTGGTGGACTCCATATGTATGCAACGAAAGCCAACTGTTTTCATTTCTTTCCATGGAATTTTAACTTGTACTTTTTCCTCTTTGACAATCTCTTAATGTAATAACCAAAAGGGATTTTAATATCTGTTGGAGTGTTGATGCTTCTAATGCTAAGTAACTTATACAAATGATCTCTAATTCTCAAAATTGGCAGAGTAACAGCATTTTAGTCTCTATTCTACACAGGACTGGAGCCCAGAGAGGTTGAGGAACTTGTTCTAACCCTGTTATTCTGAATTTTCTTTTAACGTGATGGGAATGACAGGGCATGTTCATCCGATTTTCTGTCTCAGGTTGGCCTGTGAGTGAATGGTGTGGGTGCTCAACGTGCTGGCCCCACTTAACTTCCCAAAAACAACAACAAAAATTCAACTAAATGGCAGGTTGAGCTTTAAGCAACGTATACTAGAAAAATTCTTGAAGTAAGATCTTTCTAGAGCTTTTGCCTAGCGATGACTTAAATACCCCGTGGAGACACAGTAAACAACGAGAGTGAAATCATACGATCGCACAGTGTCTGCGTCACCGAGAGTCCCCGGACGGCCCTCCTCCCCACCGCCCGGACCCAGCGGGTGCGTCCCTTCTTCCGTGAAGCCCTGTTGGGTCGTCAGAGGACGGCCGAGGGCTTCTCCTGGGAGGGCCAGGCCCCTGCCGCCTCAGCCGCGTGCCGTCTGCCCCTCCCCAACCATACGCTGCCCCGTGGGCTCGCGCGCCGGCCTCAGGCTTCAGTCTACACTGCGGTTTCTCCGGGCGTCAGTGCGTGCTACCGGCCCCTGTTTCAGACTCGAAGCTGGCGCCGCAGGCCTCGCAGGGAAGGCCACGGACGCTGGGCTGAGACGACAAACAGAAGCAGAAGCGGGAAACCCGTCCACCTTCACCCGATGGCTCCTCCGCCAGCTCAGATCCGGGCAGGGCTGGCGTGGGCCGCCCTGTGCTAGCGGCTGACAGTGACCGTCTCAGAATGAAAGAAGCCGTGGCTCCCCTCTGGAGAATAAGATACTCACGACTTGCGAGATTAAATGAAAAGATCAATAAGAACTCAGTCAAACACTCTATTGCTTATGATAAAAACAGAAAATGGAAAAAGTTCAGTTTAACACTTTCTCTCAGTCTTTTCTTTCCCTATGAAACTTGGAAGAGTAACAAAGAGAAATCGGACCTCGTCCAAAATAGAAATGGACCCAGAGAAGCTGGGGGTGGGGGGAAGGGACGCCCGTAGGGGCTGAAGGCCAGGCCAGGGACACAGAAGCAGGGAAGACGGGCTCGTCCGCCAGCCAGCGTGGAGGGGCAGGCGGCCGTGCCTGCACCAGCGGAAGGCCGGAAGCAGCCGTGGGGTGGAAACCCCACGAAGAGAGGGCAGGTAGTGAGGCCTGGGGACACGTACGCAGAACAGAAACTGAAGTTTCTGAGAACACGAGTACAAGCAGATCCACGGTTTTCAAACTCCAAGGAGGCAGAGGCCGAGGGGAAACACACGCCAGACCCAAGCTGGTCTCTCCGTCTTCGTGGGGCTCCCTCCTCCGTCTCGCGTGGGAGGTTGGCGCGAGCCCAGGGCCCACCACTCCCTCCGCTGTGGCTCCTGTGCCACTTCTGGCTCCCGGACTGCGCTGTCCTGGGTCCTTCCCGATCACACGAGCTCATGAGATCTGATGTCTTCATGCGTTGGTAAAGGCTGTTCAGTTGGGTCCATCCTAACCCTTGCCCGATCCCCTCCTCAAGGAAACCAGTCCTGGCGTCCAGCCCTGTTCTCAGCCTCTGACTTGTCCCACGACTGGAGTTGTGTGTGTGTGTGTAAGTGAGGAAGGAGGGTGCCTGTCGGGACGGGACAGTGTGGAACTGCGGCTGACGAGACTCCGTAGGGGGCTGCTCAGCGTTGGAGGGAGAGAAAGCCGGCGAGAACCCCACCCGTTCCTTCCAGGACACGAAGGTATGAACTCGGACCATCTGCCCTCGTGTCCCACAGCCCGCGCTCCCCGCCGTGGCGCCCTGTGTCCCCAGACGCTGCCCCGTACTCGTGAAGACGGGGGTGGAGTGGGACATGCCGCGGGGCACCCAGATGGGGGCCACAGGCGGGAGACCTGTGGGGTGACCTGAGACCTGTGGAGTGAGTGCTCTGTGGTCCTGGAACAGGACGTGAGGTGACCCTGCTCTCCCCCTTCCTGGGCCGCGTTCCTCGGGCGAGGCCTTCCGTCTCCTGGAGCCTCCGTGTCTCCGTCTCTGAGCTCTTTCCTTCTCCTTCGGGCGCCTGCTGGGAGGGCCGGGACGCGCTCTGCGGGACGCACAGCGGTGGCCGCCGGCGGTAACGGGGACCGCAAGGGCGCAGGCGCCTGTGACACTGGGCACACGTGCTCCCGCTCTGCTCTGCGCTCTGTGGGGCAGACGGTGCCCTTGTGCTCCCGGCGAAGAAGCCAGCGGAGGCAGGGGTGTGCAGCCGGGCGGGCCGGGCTCCTACGCCTCTCTGTCCGCCAGCCGCTGTGCGACTTACAGGAAGTCACTTGAACTCTCTGAGCCAGAGTTCGTACATTTGTTAGGACAAGTCGTACTTTCTGTCCGTCTCACGGTGTTTCTGCACCTGCGTTCGCCTCCTCCGGGCCGTGGCTCAGGGAAGGTTCTGGAAGGCTTTGCTTTCGCCCCCGTTCCCACACTTGTTCCTTCTCTTCCTGATACTCCTCCACATCACCTGACTTACGCCCAGGCAGCGCGGACCGTGTTTGCTCTACCCAGATCTCCTCCTTCACCTGATCGTAGCACTTGGGTTTTGATGCTTATGACTTCATTAGGGAAATATTTGAAAATTGATTATTTAATCACCTAATTGTAAAACACAAGTGGAGTTTCTTAGTTAATGAAAGCCGGGGGTTAGGGTTTAATTACAATTTTATATGCCAGACTCAGGCAGGGCACCTTACTGGCAGGATTAAACCAGGGATGTTTGGGCGGACAGGTCCGTCGGGCGCTTCTCCGAGCACCGTGAAGTCCGTTAGAGCCGCGCGGAGGACAGACTCGATGTTGGAAGCAGGAGAGCAGCACACAGCTCTGTCTCCAAATATTGGAGATTATCCCAGGAGAAAATCACTTAACCTCTGTGGGTTTCAGTTCTCCCTTCTGTAAAATGGGATTTTTAGATCTGTTTCCAGAGCTGTGTCAGGACCTGATGGTCTTCCCCGAGGTCCGACCCGGCAGCAAGCTCCCTGGCCCTCGGGCTTTAGGAGGAAGAGGCGTGGCTAGAGGCGCGTGCGGTCACTCCATGTCCGCGTCCCCCCAGATCCACAGGCTGACTCCCGATCTTGCCGTGACGGTGTTGGGAGGCTGGAACCCGTGTGACGGGGCTTCCTGTCCTCAGAACACGCGGTGGCTCTCTCGGCTCCCGCCCTGTGAGGGCGCAGCAAGAAGGCGCATCTGCGAGCCAGCCAGCGGCTCTGCCAGACGTGGGTCTGGATCTCGGGGGTCCAGCGCCCAGAGCTGAGAGAAGCAAGTGTCTCCGGCCTGTGAGGCCCGAGCTCAGGGTCCTGTGCCGCAGCTGCCGAGGAGGCCGAGGGGAGGCTGAGAAGTTCCCGTGGACAGAGCAGTGTCGGGCAGGAGCGCCAGCCCAGCCGACACCGTCTGCACTTTTGAGTGAAGAGAAATGCTGTGTAATTTCAGTGCGAAGAAAGGAAGAGTGAGAAACACACAGGCTGAGCGGATGCTTTCTGTTGTCAGGGAGGGAGAAATCCCAGGCTCTGCGGTGTCGGTACACGACATGCCGTGTCTGGACTGAAAACGGGGCCAGTTGGAAACCGCGCATGAACGCGGGAGCCGTGCGGAGGAGCCTGCACGACCGACGGCGGGCTGCGCGCTTCCGGCCTCCCGGACCCGCCCAGGAGCCGTCCCTGCCGGTCCCCTCCTGCTGGGACGGCGGCTGCCATCGACGTCAGGCGCGCGGGTTCGCCAGCGGTGCTGCCGTGCCTGGATGTCATCACCTGAATGTGCCAGAACTCGGGCCTTCTCTCCGGCGACGGGACCGCCGCGGGGGAGACTCAGCTTCCCCGTCTGGAGCGGAGCCACAGAAGTAAGACCGTCGCAGAGTCCTGGGGAGCTGACAGGCTCCGAACGCAGAGCAGCCAAGGACAGTGCTGGGCCTTCGCACCCTTCATGGAAATACTAGCTGCTCAGATGACCGACATGTTCATGATAACGGGTTTGTCAAAGACGCCATCATTTTCAGGACACGAGCTACGAAGGAAAGGGGAGGTTGCTGGTTTAAGAGGCTCAGAATTCAAGCTCGAAGAGGTCCTGTGGGTGCTCTGGCCCACACGGCCGGGCCGCAAGCCGCCGTCCTCAGAGATTCAGGATGTGTCTCGGGGGCCATGGCAAGGGACGAAGAGGGACAGAGAATTGTCACCGGGGGCAGCGGACGTGACAGGCAGACACGGGCCTAAATGAGCCACAGGGCTGGTCAAGAAACACGAAATACAGAATAGCAACTAAAAGATTAAGTTGATAAAAGGAGCCTGTCCTGACCCACAGTCCCGAGTGTGTGAGGGAATACAAATGCTCTGAGACGGCGGCTCTCCGGGAGACGCGCGCCTGCGTGTGCGCGACCTACAACGGCCTTTTTGTGACAGAGCTCACGAGAGCACACTGGGAAGACGTGGAGATGAAGGTTTTGCGCGATGGGAGGGTCTGGCTCTGTAACAGGCGGCTCCGCCTGCCCCCGGGGCCGACCTGCCCACCTCCCCGCGCACCAGCCAGGTCCTGGGGCTGGTCCGCAGCAGATGACCCCCCCGAAGCCCCGTCATCCTCCTGGAGGCAAAACCACCCAAACACTAGGACAGTATATGATCAGTAATCTAAGTGCAATGGAGGTTACAGCCCACACCCGTATTCTAAAAATATGGCCGGAGCACGGAGCGGGATGAGGAATTCCCATGGACTTGTGGGAGGAGCCTGAGGAGGGTCAGCTCCTCGCCGGGACAGTGTTTGCAGGGCCTCGTCAAGAAGCCGTAGGGGAGACGTTCCAGGGGAGCGGCGCCGTGTCCCTCAACTCCCCGGCGTCTGACCCTCCCCGGACATCCCCGCTCGGCGAATCGGGTCCCCAGCCCGGCTCTCCTGGCTGACCCTGACTGGTTTGCTGGACTCGCCCAGCCCTGCCCGTGGCCGCACGTGCCTCACGCAGCCCGCAGCCTTCCCGCCGGGACAGCGCGCTCCTGCCGGAGGCCTTGGGGCCGCAGTGGGGCGCGTGCTCACGAGCCGCGGTCAGGGCTGCGTCAGAGCGGCTCCTTCTTTGATGTCTGTGTCAGACCGCACGAGAGAGGCCCGTGTCACCGGGAGAGACCCCCACGGCCCGCCGCTGTCTCGTTTCCAGGGACAATTTCCCCATATACCGTGGCCAGTGACTCTCACTTGCCGCCCCTGCCTGCTTCCCGGCCATCACTCTCTCTGCCCTGAGTTTTCATTTGTCATACTTGGGCCCTGCGCCCTTCAGCGGCTGGAACCTCTCCTCACCCAGCCCCCGCCACCGTGTGTAAGTGCACCCACTTATCCTTAAAGTATATAAAAAAAAATATTTAGAAGTCCCATAGCCATCGATCTTACCGACTTCCTCCCCTTCTCTCCCAAACCTCCCTCCGCCCTCCGTTTCTTCTCCTTTAACTCCGTCCATGACGCACTATTCCAGCAGATCGAGCAGCTTTAGGAAGGATTTCTTTGTAGGAAGGATTTCTTAGAGTAGAAATCAGATTCTTTTCCAAAGAGAGTTCCCGACGGAGAAGCCTCACAGAGCCTACGTAAAATTACGTCCTCGTTAGCAGAAATTAAAGGTATTATGTGGAAAGAGGGGACTTCTTAGTGACCTAGCCCTGGGTGCTTTGTGCCAAGTGGCTCCCGCAAGATTGAAATATAGTCGGTATCTCCAGGTCCAATTTCATTTCTATTAGGCACTCAGTGGCTAAATTAAGAACTTTACGGATACCTAATTTAGATAAACCCTTAACTATTAACCTCCAATAATGTCATCATTTCACGGAGTAGAAAAGAAAACATCTGGGTGAGTTCAATTAGCCAAGGGCGTCGGCGCGGACGTCTCTGCATTCTAATTGTGTCTCGCTGACCTTGGAGGGACGGCTTCAGCCGGGAAGGGGGGCTCATGGCCGTCACGCGTCGTGGAGGTGGACGGGGCTCTGCCTTTCTCAGACAGCCTCCCCGGAACCTCCAACCTGAGCTGGTCGGTGAGGAGGGCGGAGAGCGGCCTCTCTGTCCCTTCTTCAGGGGGACGCTCCGGGCGCAGGCGTGCCCCGTGCGCAGCCCCGTTCCTTCTCTGCCCTTACAGACGGTGACACACAACCGTGTTTTATCCCATTGTTGTCCCCTAGAGAAAGGACTTTTGGCATCTTTGAAAAATTGTCTTTAAGATTCTATCCACCTTGTTTCCTAAATGATGCCTTTTTTTTCTTCTTTTGGAGTTGAGGTTGCCTTCCGGTGCACTGTGGGAGGCGGGCCCCGTGCCCACGGCGTCTGAAATCTGCCTGCAGAGCTCTTGCCTTTGGTGCTTACGAGACACCAGTGGGCTGCTGCGGCTTCTTGGAACGCGCCTCGCACACACACCAGGACCCCGTCCATCCCAGCTCCTTCGACCTGTCGTTTTGACCCTGCTTTGGTTGGGTCCTTCTGGCTCTTCTCCATTTGAATCTGATCCTAAAGGGACCAAACAAGAATGGGCGGTTTTACTCTTTTTCCCTCAAAGCAAGTTCTAGGACGAGGATCCGAGTATGGGCAGATATCACGTGGCCTCGTGAGTGGGGCCCTTTAAGACATCGGTGTGACCCGCACCGTCCACAGCTGCACAAAGTCCATCTCATTCTTTCTCCTCTATCCGCAGAGGGTGAGCCTTCCGGATGCGCCGTTTGATTTGTGCTCTGCCAGCTTTCGCACAGAAGGCGCGGGGGCTGCTTCTACCGGATCACTAGTTGGTCATTTCGTAAAGCATTTCACGTAATATTACAAGGTGTGTCCCGGGGGAAGAAAGTGTCCTGTCGTGAGCTCTGTCCAGAGGACGCGCGTTTCACAGGGTGGGTTTATTTTCCTTCAGGACAGGGCTGCCAAGGAGCTTTTAATAAGAAAATGTTGAGACTCCCCAGAAGAGAATATAGTTATTCTCCAAACTGTACTTGAACACAAACCTTTCAGTTTTTTCTTTGCTCGGCCGGTCTCATGAGAACTGTAACAGACATGCCCAGTGCCGCTCAGCACCTTGTGTAGGAGTGTCCGACTCTGTGTGAACTGGAGGTGGTGATTCCGTGCGGACCAACGGGAGGATCAGGGAGTTGACACCCCCCAGTTGATCCCCCCAACCCCCAGCAGCCGCCCTCACCAGCGACAATGGGGGCGACAGACGCCCCCCACTTCCTGGTCTCCAGTATGGCACCACGGATGCAAGTTCTGTGCCATGTTCTGGGAGTCAGAGCCGCCGAGCCCAGGGCCACCAGGGTGTGGGCTCCATCTCCCCTGTCTGTCTCCCTTCTGCATCACCCCAGCAAGGCCTCCTGGTATGACCCTGGGACACGTGCCTCATCTAAGCCCTTCGTTCCCGGGGAATCCTGCCTGTGTCCCACGGGTGAACAGGCGAGGGGAGAAGTCTGGCTTTCTCTCTCTCCATGCTGTTCTAGGTCTTTCCCTAAGCCTCAAGAATTTCTGCGACAGGAAGGTTGACGACAGTTGTTCTAAAACGGTTAGGCCCCTCTAGAATCAGCCGGACGGCTTGCTCGCCTCCCCCAGGGCATCTGACTCTTCTGACTGCACAGGTGTGGGCTGGGTCTGCCACTGCGTTCCGGCACGTCCAGGCGATGCGGATACGGCCGGTCAGGACCGCATCAGAGCTGCTGGTCTGCCCTCTCCCGGCCCTCCCTTCCCTCCGAGGGCTAATGTCAGCAGGATGGTGAGCTACAGAGCTCTGGCTCCTTGCTTCCCCACAGACACTCCAAGTAAACGGCGGCGGACTGGCTGAAATGGCTCTGTGACAACTCCAGAAACCAGTCAGCATCCGCGGCAAGCAAGCGAACGCCCCGTTAGGAGAAAGCCACACTCTCGGCCGTAGGAAAGCTTGTGGTGTCACTGCTCGCTCCTGTCTGCTGTCCCAGTGCAGCACGGCAGGGACAGAGGAGGCCTCTCGAGTCCCCCTCCTCCTTCAGGCCCAGGAAAGGAGTGGAACGTCCCTGCAACACTGCGGTTTGTTTTTGGTGTGTGTGTGTGTGTGTGTGTGTGTGTGTGTGTGTGTGTGTTGGGGGGCGGTCCCTCAGGACTGATTTCCGTCTCTTCTGGACTGTAACAACTGCCAGCCGATCATTCTGCATCTGGAGAAGCTGTCCTTTAAAAACCAGGGAGAAATTAAGACATTCCCAGATAAACAAAAGCTGAGAGTTCTTACTGACAGGCCTGCTCCGCCCGTAAACCAGAACAGAGCCCTTCAAGTTGGAGTAGAAGCTGCTAGATGGCAATTTAAAGCCATACGGAAATATAGAATTCTCCACTGCACGTAAATACGTGGACAAACATAAAACTCGGCGGTATTTCATTTTGGTTCATCAAATCCTCTTCTTTGTCCTTCTGCAGGGTTCAATGTGTTGCAGTGGGCAGAAGTAGACACAGACGCGGTCTGTGACATCAGTGATGTAAGACGTGGGGCACAGAAATCAAGGAGTAGAGTTTTTATGTGCTGTTGAAGCTTATGGTTATCGTTTAAAATGGATTGTTACGATGAGGATATTATAGGTAATTCCCATAGCAACCATAAAGAAAGTATCTAAAATAGACACAAAAGGAAGTGAGAAGGGAATCAAAACTTAACATTACAAAAAAATCAGTTAAACACAAAGGAATGCAGTAAAGTATGAAATGAGACCAATGACAACAAAAAACCCCATAAGCCAGATAGAGAGCAAATAGTAGACTATCAGAAATGTGTCATTCCCTATCAGTACCTACTTTAAATGTAAGTGGATTAAACTCCCCAGTCAAAAGGCATAGATTGGATCGGCAGGAGACTCACTGTAAATGTAAGGGCGCACCTAAGCCTAAAGCAGAAGGACTGAAAATGATCTTCCGTGCCAATATTACCAAAAGAGAGCAGGCAGCTGTCCTAACATCAGAGAAAATAGAGTCTAAGTCCCAAATTGATATATACAAGAATTGTTGTGAGAGACAGGGACATTACATAATGACAAAAGGTCAATTCATCAGGAAGATATTACAGTTATAAACATCCATGCGTTAAATATCGGAGCTCCTAAATATTCAAGGTGAGCTTTGACAGAATTGAAGGGAGCACAACATTGCATGCAGGATCCTCCCGTATGCCCCTTGAAAGAACAGTAGAACAATCCCATAGATCGGTGAGGAAACAGAGGGTGTGCACGGCACCTGTGACCAATGGGACTTGACAGGTACAGAACCCCCCGCCCAGCAATAGCAAAGCACACATTTTTGTTCAAGTACACACGCAACATTTATGGGATAAGCCATTGACCACAAAACAAGCATTATTAAGTTTAAAAAAATTGAGATCATGCAAAGTATCTTTTCTTTTACCACAATGAAGTGAAACTAGAAGTCAGTAGCAGATTAAGACCGGAAAATCCATAAATATGTGGCAATTAAACAGCATACTCTGAGATGACTACTGGGTCAGAGAGGAAGTCACAAGGGAAGTTAGAAATTGTTTTAAGGCAAATGAAAATAAAAACACAACATATCAAAACGTATGGGCAGCTGAGAAGGCATGCTAAGAGGGGAATTGATAGCTATAGAGATGGACATTAAAAAGGAAGAAAGATCTCAAATGCACACTCTAACTTTATGCCTTTGGGAACAGAAAAAGAACAAACCAAACTCCAAGGTTGAAAAAAGGAAGTAATAAAAATTGGAACAGAGATGAAACAGGGAATAAAAAAATTTGACAGAGAAAGTCTGCAAACCCAAGAGTTGGTTCTTCTAAAAGATCAACAAAATGGACATTTTTAAAGATAAACTGTCTAAAAAAGGGAGAGAGAGAAGAATACAGTATCTAAAATCAGAAATGAAAAGGGGATATCACTACCAGTTTTACAGAAATAAAAAGAATGATAAAGTCTATGAAAAATTCCAACAATTTGGATAATCTACACAGAATGAAAAAATTCTTAGAAACACCTAACCTCACCAGCCTGAATTAGGAAGAGGTAGAAATCTGAGCAGATCTGTCATTAGTAAGGAGACTAAGTCAGAATCAAGAACCAACCAACCAAGAAAAGACCAGGAACAAAAGGCTTCACTGGTGAAGTCAAACATTTAAAGAAGAAACAATATTGATCCTTGTCAAACTCTGCGAGGGCCTGGAGAGGAGGGAGCATTTCTTTGTTCATTCTGTGAGGCCAGCATCGCCCTGATCCCAAGGCCAGATGAAGAGAGCTCGAGACTGATGTCCAGTAACTACTGATGCAAAACCCCTCAGCACGGTCCTGGAGAACGCAGCTCAACGGCGCACGAGAAGGTGACACGCCGCGACCATGTGGGGTTGGTTATCGAGATGCAGGGGTGATTCCACACTGAAAATCAATTGGGAGAATGCACCGCATCAACAAAACGAAGCTGGGGAGGAAACCACGCTCATCTAGTTAGTGCATCAGCTAATAAAGGCCATATGTGAAAATCCTATAACTAACGTACTTGATGGTGAGACGTGGAACGCTTTCCCTCTAGGATCAGGAACCAGACAAGGATACCTGCCTTTGCCACTCTGATTTGAAGCAGTACTAGAAGTCCTAGCCAAGCACTTAGGCAAGAAAAACAAATAAAAGATATCCACAGTGGAAGGTAAAAGTAAAATATCTCTGTTCAAAGACGATATCTTACACGTAGACAAGCCGCATACGTAGATCATCTATGAGCGTGTATGGCCTCACATGCAGAAAACATCAATGATTCCACAACCCCCCCCCCCCAAACCCCTATTAGAACTCAAAAGGAATTCAGCAACATTGCAGGAAACAGAATCAACACAGCAAAGTCAGCGGCAGGTCTACACACCAACAAGGAACAATCCGAAAATGGTGTTGAGAAAATAATCCCACGTACAGGAGACGCTGACAGTGTGATGCCCCGGGATAGACTTAGACCGGGAAGACAGAGACTCGGGCACTGCAGACCACAAAACAGTGCTGGAAGGAACGAAAGAAGAGGCAGTAAACGGAAAGACATCCCGCTTGTGGACTGGATGTTTGCGCCGTGAGAAGTAGTTAAAAGGTGCAGTGAAATCCCGATCAACATCCCAGCATCCTCCTTTTCTGCACAATTAGACAAACCCACTCTCAAGTTCTTATGGAATCTTCAGGATAATCTTTACGAAGAAGAAAGATGGGGGTCTCATCCTTACTTAAAAAAACTTACTACAGGGGCGCCCGGGTGGCTCAGTGGGTTAAAGCCTCTGCCTTCCGCTTGGGTCATGATCCCCAGGTCCTGGGATCGAACCCCTGCATCAGGCTCTCTGCTCGGCAGGGAGCCTGCCCCCCACACCGCCTCTGCCTACTTGTGATCTCTGTCAAATAAGTAAATAAATAATTCTTAAAAAAAACACAAACCTTACTACAAAGTTACAGTACTTAAAACAACGCAGTTCTAGCATCAGGACAGAGTGTGGACCCATGGATTAGAATAGACAGCCCAGAAGTCAGCCCTTGTATATGCAGCCAAACTATTTTTCAGAAGGCCAGTCCAAACTACGCAGTGAGGAAAAGACTGTCTTCAAAAAATGCTTCAGGAAAACTGGGTATCCATGTACAACAGAATGAACTTGAAACTTTATCTAATTCCATATACAAAAAGGAATTCAAAGTGCATCAGTGACCCAAATGCAAGAACTAAACTGTGTTATTCTTGGAAGAAAACAGAATGAAAGTTTCACGGCGTTGGATTGGGCGATGGTTTCTTGGATTCAACACCCAAAGCACGGGAAACAAACAAAATAAATGCATTGAGCTTGACTCAAAGTAAAATACTTTGTGCATCAAAGAAGCCAGAGCGAGAAGGCAACCTCCAGAATGGGAGACAGTTCTACAAATCACATGTGCGACCCGGGGTTTATATCCCGAGTAGTCGAAGAACCCTTACAACCGAGCACCAAACCAAACCAGACCACACACAAAAACAGACTCTGAAGAATCAAAAAACCAAAGAGCCCAATCAAAAAATGAGCAGAGGACTTGACTAGTATTTGTCCAAACAGGGATACGAACGGCCAGTAAGTATATAGGACAGCATGAATGTCACTGGTCATCAGGGAAGGGCACATCCGAAGTCCCCTCCAAACCCTCAGTGGGTTCCCGAGTCCACGGTCTCTCGTGGCCCGTCTCCCCCGAGTCCACGGTCTCTCGTGGTCCGTCTCCCTCCACTTCCCCCCTTTTGTTTCCCTTCCTCCCCCTAATGTCCCGATGTCCTCAGGCTAAAGTCATTTCTAATTCATACCCAGCTGCGGACTTGGTTGTGGTAAAGACTTGTTTACCGAAAGAAGGCAGTTTCTGCACCGGAAACCACTACACCTCAACTGCGAGCACACAGGCATGTTTTATAGGAAAGCAAATGAGAAACATTATGTTCATGTCGTGGAAGGGACCATGTCGTAGCTGGTCGGCGCGCCCCTAAGTGAGTGGTTGCAACGTTTCGTTCAGTGCAGGGCCCTCGAGTAAGTAATGCGGGTGTAGTTACTGGGAGGCCCTTCCCAGGCAAATTAACAGCCCTGCTGAACTAAACATCATTCCTTCCTAAGTAAAAATTCCCAGTCAGCGAGGCACACCCTCGGGACCTGCTGGAGAGAAAGCTCAGAGAACTTTCTAGATCATATCTACCGGAGAGAACAGAAACCCATCTAAGTTCTGGTCCCCATACTCAGCAGTACTGGGACAACCCAACGTTAGCCTTGCCGCGTCCTCCAGGAATTATCTGGTCCTGAAGGAGAAGCGTGAGGACGGATGGGCTAGCTTGCCCGCCCCTACTACCGGCTCGCTCACGGAGACGTATTTCCAGAACATCGCCTTACGGTGCCCACAACCCCGTTATGTCACGATTGCGGTCCGCACAGTGTCCCGGTGCCTTTCTGATCCCAGGCCCGCCCCTTAGACAAACCGGCGCCCCGGCAGCCGGTCTGGGGTGGGACCAAGGCTCTGGGCAGGGGCGTTCTTCCCCGGGCAGCCGGTTTCACAAACCTAGTCCTGCTGATTGAGGGCGTCCCCGAGGCCTTTCTGAGAGCCGCCCCTGGACCGACAGTAAGCAAGGTGACCTCCAGTCTGGCCGGAGGCAAACCAGACACGAGAAGCTCTGTCTCGCTTCCCTGCCCGGAGCCTATTTAACCCCTCGCCGAGTTTGGGGAAAATGGAAGTCCGGGCCTTCCCAGGAGAATCGGGGTCTTTTGAGACCCCAGAAGGATCAGTTCCTTTTCTTGAAAGGAGATTGCTTCTTGTGATCTCCTAGGACTTTTTCACCCTAAACAATACGTTTTGCTTGAATTAAAAA
This sequence comes from Mustela nivalis, assembly GCF_964662115.1. Taxonomy (NCBI): domain Eukaryota; kingdom Metazoa; phylum Chordata; class Mammalia; order Carnivora; family Mustelidae; genus Mustela; species Mustela nivalis. The sequence goes on along the minus strand of NC_139026.1, from coordinate 146,252,182 downwards.
AAAACAATCAAAACCACAAGGAAGTCTTAAGAGGATAACTTCTTGGCAACAGAAATTCAAAATAACTCGGAAAGATGAAAGGCTCCCCTTTGTTGTGCAAGGTCGACGACCGTGAGGACGGGTCCGAGGGGCGCGGGCCGCTGCGAGCCCCGTTCTAGAGAGATTCTGATTCTGACCAGGGACGGGCAATGGCGCTTTGAGCTCCCTGCACCCCCAGACCCTCCGTCCCGACGCTGCCTCCGCAGAGCTCCTCCGGCCGGGGCAGGAGACACACTCCATTAACCCCCGCACAGTGAAGCGTCTCACAGCCTCTGGGGGGCCCGGTTATGCTCTGACAGATACACGCGCGGAGCCGAGTCCCTACAGGTCTCCACGGGCCGAGCGGCCTGGGACGGCGTTTTAATGTCTCGCCGGCACGTCCCGCTGCAGAGCACGCACTGCGCCCTCAACCGCGGCTGCCGGAGTCTCCTGGCAGTGGTGAGTCGCCACACAGAAGCCTCTGGAAAGCAAGGCTTTGGAGCCTCACGCAGACCCTTCTGTTCCCGATTAAATGACGACTTTATGAAATTAAGCTGCTTTGCTTTTTGGTGTCAATGAAGTGCACGTTTTTATTGAAGCGACAGAGAGAGAAAGCCGAGAAGTCCGCACCCAGCCTGGGGGCGGGCGGGGGTCCGTGTGGGCCCACGTCCCCACGAGAACGTCCCTCCCTTCGACGCCCGTTGTCCCCCCTGCGGGGCCCCTGAGCCAGACCCCAGCCCACGCACAGGCTCGCCCCTCACCGCGTGCGCGGAGGCCGGATCTCTCCTCTGCCTTCCCACGGGGCCTGGTTTACTCCCCGCCGCGGGATGAACGTAGCCCCCGCCCCGGGAGACGCTCGCCGCAGGCTTTGCCCCCCGGGAACGGCCACGATTGCTCCTTAATGTGGGGTTTTCTAAGTGTGATACCGGATTTGCCAAAGTCGGAGAGAGCAGAGCTCGAAGGGCTGAGCGTGAAGGCCACTCCGCTGTCACCACTCCGCTGACAGGTTCGGTGCGAACCCAGACGCGATCTGCTCTGCTGCTTTTGATCAGTCTTTACCAGGACAGAGAAAACCGGTCACTTTCGGCTCGAGTGACTGGACTCCCTGAGATTCAGAATCTGCCCGTGTCAGGGACGGGGACGTGAGGAAACCGTTCCGGGAACCCTGTTCCGTTTCGGAGCTCCATGACGTCACGAAAAAGACCTCGGAGCCTAGTTCTCTCCGTGCCGGGGCCGCACGTCCAGCCCCGGGGTCCGCGGGCCGCGCGTCTTGTCCCGTCATCTCCGCAGCCGCCCGTGCACTTGTCACGCGGCCGTGCTGCGCTGGCTCGGGACAGGCGGTCACTGTGACTCCCGGTCTTCCCAGAGTGAGGGCAGGAGGACCGGCACGTGGCCCTTTATGGGGAGTCCGAGGACGGATTCCTTGCCGAGTGGGGCTGGAGAAATTTCAAGGGCAATGTGTCTAATTCTTTCCCGCAGATAATTTTTTAAAAAAGGGATTTGCCCTGATGAGGAAATGTATGTTTTTAAGAGTGATTCTTTAAAGATACTTCTCTCTCCCGCAACCCCCGGCCTCTGATAGACTGTAAATAATTGTCCCAGTTAAGCTACAAGGTGAGTTTCTACATCTTTCTTTCTAGAAGCGGCACAGACGATGTTGAAATCATTTGAATAATTATTTTACCACTGGGTTTCAACAGAATGTTTGGCACCGTAAAGCCAGGAAGGCTTTCCTCCAGCTCCCGGTTTCGGGGCGCGAGCTCGTGTCTTCCGTCTGAGCCCTCTCGCCGGTGGCGGCACCTCCAGGACTCCCCAGCACCGTTCTCCCGGGGCTCCGCACGCTCCGGTTAGCGTTCACGTGGGCCGACTGTCCCCAGAAAACCTTTCAGTAAATGGGAGCCGTCGGGGGGAAGCCGGGTGGGGGATGCTATCGCGGGAACCCAAGTGTGCCCCCGAGAGTCAGGGGCTGAAGCCTAAGACGGTGTGACGGTGTGAGCAGGTGGGCCGTGGGGGTGAGGAGGTCGTGAAGGTGAGTGACTTTGGGACAGGCCCCAGGGAACCCCCTTGTGTCCCACGTGAGGACACAGGAGATGCTGTGAACCAGGAGACGGGGTGTCCCCGACGGCGGGTCCGCCTGGCCGCGGTCCTGGGCCTCCAGCCGGAGGAGCCGTGGGGAAGGAACGTCCGTGCTTGACAAGCCTCGGACTCTGTGGTCTGTCGCAGCAGCTGAGCGGACAGGCGGCCCTGGGTCGACGGATCACAGCGTCTGAGCGAGGCCGGGATGACCCCGTAGACCGGAGCCTCTGCCGGCTTCCTGGGCCGCTTTCTAGCGGAAGAGACGCCAGGGGATGTGCTGGTTTCCAGGCCGGGACGCAGGTTTGTGGGGTAGAGCGCTAGCCTGTGTGTGTGCATATACAGTTTTGAATAAAACCGTATATAATATGAATATTATGTAAATGAATATGAATATTATGTAAATGAGCGAGAGACTTGCAGCCTTCTGTGAGATGCGGCTAACAGCAGTGTTAGGACGGACGGACAGACAGACACATGTGCAGCTGAGCACGGCTGGACACTCCCTCCATCAGCTTGGAGGCCATCTGGGGGGTTCGTGTGGGGAGCCGGCCGTGGGGCGCGTGGGGGCCAGCTTGTGGTGGGGGCAGGGCTGGGTCTGGGAGCACTGGTGGCGCTGAGGGATGTGGGGGCATCCTGACCGCGGCGACTGGGTGGGTGGGTGGCCTGGCAGGCAGTCTCAGAGCTGGCGCCCCCACATTTTGTGACGTCTTTGCTCAAGTGCCCATGTCACAGTCACCACGTGTGCACCCCCTTGGAGGGGACCTGCTCTAGCTCAGGGCGCAGAGCCCGCGCCGCCAATGCTCTGGCCAAACTGGCCGTCGGGGGAAGCTTTGAGCTTCTACCCACTTGGGGACACGGATGGGGCCCACGGCAGGCAGCTAGTCTGGGTTTAGTCACGCGTGTATTTACATCAGTAACGAGTCATTTTATGTCTGATTAACGAGGTGCCTTACAGGGAACCAGCGGGTGTGCTGTCCTACGTTTCACGGACGGCCAGACGATGGTCTGAACACGAGGGGCGGAGAGAATATCCGGCGTAGACCCACCCTGAGCGCGGCTCTGGTCCCTAGCTGGGCACGGGGCTCCTTCGGTGAAGCCTCTGCCTTGGGCTCAGGGCATGGTCCCGGGGTCCTGGGATCGAGCCCCGCATCGGGCTCCCTGCTCAGCGGGGAGCCTGCCTCTCCCTCTGCTGCTCCCCCTGCTTGTGCGCACACTTTCTCTCTCTCTCTCGTGCCCAGGCGTGTGCACACACACGCTCAAATCAATATAAAATCTTTAAAAAAAGATATTAAGAAATAATAAACATAAAATAAATAAACAGTTGGCTTCATCAGCATGTGCGCTTGGAAAGGTTCATTTAAGAGAATGAGAAGATACGCCGCCGTCCGGGAGAAAACATTTGCATGTCACGCGCGCCGCGTGGGCCCCGTGTGCAGCATAGGTACAGTATTCTCCCTCTGTCGTAAGAGGAGGCCACAGGCAGAAAACAGACGACGGATGTGAACGGACACACGGGGAGGAGGTTGGTGCCATCAGGGAAGCTGGGACAGAGCGGGGGGCGGGGGGGGCAGCTGGGGGGGGACTGTGTTTCCCGCGGCGCCGTCCCCGTGAGCCAGCGAGCCCGGGCCTACCCGAGGGGAGGGAGGTCTCCCCGCGCACCGGCCGGGCGGCCCACGGTGCTAGCGTACCTGCCCAGAGACACAGCCCGAGTGCGTCCCACCAGGACGGACAGAGGAGCCTTCCTGAAGCTCTGGCCGTCATTCTGGGCTCAGCTTTCTCGAAAAGGCCGCATTTGAGGGGCAGGAGAGAGATTGGGGTTGGGACTGGGGGGGGGAGGGAGTGTTTCCAGGACGAGGAACCATTTCCTATTTTGATGGTGTGTTTAAGGCTGTCTGAGCTGTCAAAGCTCGAAGGATGTCACCGAAGAGGGGGTTTTACTGCGCGTTATTGAGGGCTGGGTCAGCCGCGGATTTTAAGAAACAGGCCAGGGCAGAGGAAGCGGGCTGCTGCTTTTAGTCTGAAAATGTCAAGAAAGTCCTTGAAGTGCCCATCGCCCGCACGCTCAGGCCTGGGGACGAGGTTTCCCGCCGGCTCGGCGAACCTCGGAGAACGGGGTGCGGGCGGGGGACAGGTGTGGGAGGTACGTTCGTCGTTTTTTTCAACGGTAAAAAGGAGTCGTGGGAGTGAGCCGTGGGGGCGGTCGGCGCAGGACGGATGGACTGCCGGGGTGGGCTTCGGCTGATGGGAGGCCCCCCGAGTCAGGCCCCTGGGACGGGCGGCAGGGCCCACCTCCACGGGGCAGCCTGGGGGGACCTGTTGCCCCCAGAGCTTCGGTTTGACGTCAGCTGCCCTGGGTGCCGGCAGCAGCGGCCGTTGACGGAAGCGTGACTAATGTTCTCTCCTATAAATTTTCGCCTTTTCTTTTGTGCCGATGGAGGGGGTTAGGCTCCCAGGCCCGAGACCAAGCTTTTCCTCCTCCGGCTGGGTCAGGCTGCTAACCCAGAGAGCCTGGGGGGTCGGACTGGAGCTCACAGCCCGCGGTGTGCACGCTGGGGCCCTGCAGGAGGAGTGGGCGAGTCACTGCGCACGTTGGGAGGTCCCACGGGGGCTGCTCACGGACTCCCCACCTGCGGTTGAGCTGTCTCCTGAGCTCCCAGGGCTTCGTGGAAACGAGAAGCCACCGTTAAGCTGCCCCCTCCCGCGTGCCAAGCGGGAGGCAGGTCAGGAAGTTCTGGGGGCCCAGAGAGACGTCCGAGCAGCCCCACGCGGTTCCAGCCGGGCGCTCGCTGGCCTGTGAGCTCTCCACGTAGGTCGCTGTCCTTGGAAATGCCACACACAGAGGAGACGAAGGCAGAGATCACCTCCTTCTCTCGTGGCCCCCAGGGTGGTGGCTTCATCTTAGTGGTTAAGCTGATTTACTAAAGGTCACGCAGGGCGCAGAGACCCGGGCCGCCACCTCAGTGGGGTGGCTGCGGGGAATTTACCCAGATGAAAATATTTTCCTCGAGGTGGTGCTGGCAAGTCCTGCCCCTCGAATCTGTTAGACTTTCCAGGACCCCATCCCTGGAGGCTACGGCGGAGAATGCACACTTGGGTCTGGAGGCCGAGCACAGGAACCACGACGGGGCTCAGGGCCAGCTGTCTGAGGTCCCGCGTCTGCGGCCCAGACTTGGTTTTGACTCAGCTGGGGAAGGACAGCTTGAAGCACCATCCTTGAGTACTGAGTGCAGAAGGCAAGGGCTTCCAGAGAAGAACGGGTCAGGTGTCAGCTTATAAGGTTTGAAGGCTTGGCCTCGATGCTCTGTCTCTGCTCTTCCTGCCGTGCTCTGACCCGTCCTCGCGCACCAGGACGGCTCCTCCCGGGCCCGCATCTGCCGTGCAGAAGCCAGAGGACGTTCCGCCTGCCCATGGCCTCCGTGTTGTCTGTATCTGTCCGGGCCACTGTAAGTGCTTCTCCGCCGAGCTCTTGGCCGCTGATCTGAGAGGCACATAGATCCACAAAGAACATTTGTGCAAAAAGGCGTTACTGGTTTTCAAGTTTCTGTCAGTTCTTGGACGCAAGTGTCCTTCTGGTGGGACCAATTGAAAGAGAAAAACACACGGCCGCTTGGATTTTCAAGACTGGATCAAGGACCCTGCAGCCCTGGGAGAGGTGCCCCTCCTGGGTCTCCTGCTCCGCGCCTGGAACGCTGGGCCGAGGTTTGAGCAGGTGCTGTGGAGGCTGCTTGGGCCGGGCTTCTGCAGGCTGCGCCGACGGACTCAAGCCGCTGGCTTCCGTGGCTGGCCCTGGAGCGCGATGCAGGCTGAGAGAGAGGCTGAGAGAGAGGGTGACGTGCCCGCTTGTGGGGGGGTCCAGCCCGGCACTCGGGCGCTCAGCCGGGTGCCGCCGGGTGCCCGGGGGCTCAGAGGACAGCAAGCAGGACGAACCGTGTAAGCCCTCCTAATGCCGCCCTGGAGCTCCACGGTTTGGGAAAATAAAAATAAACGTTTATGCAAAATGTAAAATCTACGGTTTCCTTTATTCCGTCTTGTGCTTTTAAGTAGGACACATTTCGCTCGCCGGGGGTGGCCGGCTTCGACGCGCGCTGCGTCCCTCCCCGGGAGGTGAAACCGATCCGTCTGGCGAGGGCGTCGAGGACCCCGATGCACCGCGCCGGCCGTGGTTTTGAACGCTCGCCCTCCGCAGGGCCCTGCGCGTCCGTTCTTCTCCAGGGGCACCGAAGGCTCCCGCACGCACGCGCCCGGCCGCACGCGCGCTGCTTGTAACAGTTGCGTCTTGGCCAGCGCGTTTTTAACACGTCAGCCCCGCGAGGTCGTCGGGATCGATCCTGTCCTCGGTTACCCCCTCGGTTTTTCCTTCTGAAATAATTTGATCGCTTGAAAATTCAAGTATTGGGGAAGCTGAGAAGCACAGGGAAAAACGACGCCACGTGAACTTACAGTGAAGCCGGGGTCCTCTCTGGCCTCCCGCGGCGCCAGACCTGCCTTCAGAAAACACTGTGAGTGCTGGCCTCGGTGTCCGGCCTCTGACGGGAGCTGCCTCCGTCTCGGCCCCGCGGGGAGTCGGCCAGTGCGGCTGCCGGCCGTGGGTGCGGGACGCAGCTTTGTGCGCTCGCCGCGCCCGTCCGCCGCCGTGGAGCCGCGGGGGTCTCGCCGCCCTGGGCTGTTCACCGTCCACACCGCCGGACTCCACCCAAACGCTGGAAGAGGTAGCGATTTGCGGCAGGAGGGAGGTCGCGGAGCCCTCGGGGGCGCGAGGCCTGGGGCTTCCTGTTCCCTCGGAGCACGGAACTATAGTCCTCCCTTCTCCGGCCCCGCAGGCCCGCTGCTTCCCTCCTCGCGGGGAGAGGTGACCGTCGTGTGTCGCGAACGGATGCTGAAGCGAGTGTCCGTGGCCTGCGGTGCAGCCGGCGCGTCCTCTGAGTTACCGGATATGGAGTCCTGAGGGGCCTGGAGGTCCCCCCGGACCAGCACCTCCTGACGGCCTCTGCTGTCCTTCCGTCCTGGACCCTGTCCGGTTGACCCTTGCAGGGTCGGCTGGCCTTCCAGCTGCGGGTCGTGCCGATCCCGGACACCGAGGAGCGAGGTCCCAGGAGCTGGGACGGCAGGCCGGGCTTCCCGTGGGTGCGCCCGGCAGAGCAGACGGGACGAGTCTCGTTACTCCTACTCTCATTTAAAACACGTCGCCCACTGCCTTCCCTGACGGTTACGACATTTCTCCTGTCGGCAACATGCACGGTTTCTGGCTACTACACCCTCACGTCCTGACTCACTGCCTCTTATACCTGTGCCTGGTTTGGGATAATTATTTCGTTTTAGTATTATGATCTTAGGGTTTGTTCTAAAGGAAGTACAAAGGATTTTAAAGCCCCCGAGATTTTATTTAAGCTATCTGATGGTGACTGCCAAGTCTTAATTTAAAAATATATTTTTTATTATTTTCGGAAGATTTTATTTATTTGAGAGACAGAGAGTGTGAGCAGGAGTTGGGGGAGACGAAGAGGGGGAAGCCGGCTTCCCACTGAACTGGGAGCCCAACGCGGGACTCGGTCCCAGGGCCCTGAGATCAGGAGCTGAGCTGAAGGCAGATGCTTCACCGACGGAGCCCCAGGCGCCCTGGGACATGAGCTCCCCTGACTGTACTGGAGACTGTGAAGAGGGCCCACAAGAGAAGCAGGATGCCGTGTTCCGAAAGTTCAAGAAGGACGGCACCTGCTGGAGATGGTTTTGGAAGGGCTCAGTGCCGAGGCGGGGGAGCACGGCTGGCCTGGATTTTAAGCTTCTGGGATAAACTCCACCCAGTGAGGGAAGACCAGGAAGCGTCGGAGCCAAGAGCCGACAGGACGTACCCGGGAGGGAGGGGCCGTTTACTGGGACGAAGCAAACATGCTTCAGGGGGTGCGAGACGGGGTCGGTGGAAGCCCGTGAGGCTGGGGCTTCATCATGGTGGCAGCAGAGGCCTGGAGAGCCCAGCCCTGCGAGGCCACCCAGTCTCGCCAGTCCCGGTTGCCCACTGTCCCAGCCCCAGTCCGGGTAGCGGTGGGCGCCCCAGGCTGCTAACATGGCACGTCCGCCCGTCGGCGACCCAGCAGCTGTCGCCAGTGCGAGCGCCGGGGTGAGGGGGGTGGCGAGGGGCCTGTCGGCCTTCCCAGCAGCCGGGCTGATGTCACGCCAGAGCCACCACACTTGTCTTTCCACGTCTGGCTCTCGGAAACCGTCAGCGGAGGTGACGGTGGGCACAGACCGGCGTCACCTCTGCAGGCACAGCAGGGCTACCGAACGGCCCGGGGCAGAGGCCGCTAAGATGTCTGGGTTAGCGCAGCAGAACTTTACACTCAGAACGCAAAGCAGCAACTGAAAATCATGACTCATTCAGAGTAACGCCGAGGACACGTTGCTACAAGTGTTCCCTCACCGACGGCAGGATCCCACTTGCGGGGCGTGCACGTGTTTGTAGGACGGGGTAACAGCCAGAATTTACTGTGAATACAGCATTTCAGGCGTTAGCACCACAACACCCAGTTTTAGTAAGTTTTAGGACGCCTGGGTGGATTATGGGTAAACGATCTTTAGATATAAATACAGATAAAAATCTATGGAATCAATTGCTTGTAAGGACCCCAGAAAAGAGAACCCGTAAAGACAACTGAAAAAGCAGCCGGGCGCCCTACTGCGGAACCATCCGGAAGGAGTGGCATCTCAGCCTCCAACGAACCCCTTTGATTCTGAGAACACTGAGAGCGCAGGATGGCACCGGAGGTTCCTTTGTAGAGTCCGAGCTCTGCAGAGGTCTCCTTACACCGTTACCACCGGCTCTGTGTACCGCTGCCGGCCGTCCTCTGGAAACCCCACAGGGCCTGCGGAACCCTATTTCTGGACGTCTTCAACTGCCACAAGAAAGCACCTTGTTCTCATTATATTTTTCTTTTTTTGGGGGTGTGGGGCCAGGGCAAAGTAAAGCAGGTGTGTTTTCTGGTGGGTTTCGTCGCTTCATGACCGCGGTTGGACACTACACCTTGTTCGTCTCTGGGCAGCTTCGCTGCAGGAGCCGTGCTCTCCGGCGCGTGTGGCTGCCTGAGCCCGCGATCCAGTTCCACAACTAGAAGGACTGAGCGGGGCGGCCTCCTGCATCTCACCGTCACGGGCCGTTCTTCCCGTGAGCCGTAGTCCCCGGCAAAGGCCGTTGCAGCGAAGCCGTCGTCTCCGGTGGTGGGCGCTCGGAGGACCACACATCCGGTTCCTTCCCGCTATAATTCAACACGCGCTTCGTGGTCTTGCCCTCAAAGACAGCCGTTCGGCCTGAGAGTTCAAGGATCACATAAGCATCTACTGAATGCCGGGTAATGAGGTCACGGAGATGAACGAGGTATAGTGTCTAGACCTGAGGCTCTTCTTTTGAGAAAACGGATGGAAGCCATCATTGCAGAACACCGTGGCGAGTGCCGTGGTGGGAGGAGGGGCGGCCCAGCGAGGGCGGGCGAGGAGCGGCCGCCGCCGAGCCATCTTCACCATCTTCACGGGAGTCCTTCCCGAGGGGTTGGCTGGGGTTCCCAGCACAGGGGAGAAGGCCCTCCAGACGGAGGGAAGTGGGTGAGCCTAGAGTGAGATGTCGGGCCACGGGGCACGGGGCGTGTGGACGGAGGGACCGACAGGCCCGGGTGGGCGGGTGCGCGTGAGCGGCCCCAGCTCAGGGCCTGGGATCCGTGGGAAGACGGGTGGGGGTGGGGGAGATGGAGCAAAACAAACACAGGGCTCCAAAGCCTCGTGGTCTAACAGTCTGAAATCATTTGAAACGGAGATGAGTTCAGCACGTCTCCCAAGCAAATCTTCGCCATCAATTTTCGTGTAAATATTCCTAAATGATCTATGGGGTAATCTTCCCTAGAATTTCTCCTGTGACTGATACTGTGCGTAGTGAGCTTTAGCTTTCAGAGTCTGTGCCAACCTTTCTGAGACCAGGAAGTATTTGCTTTGTTGGCGTACCTAGGGGACCTAGGGGACTTGGCCATTCGTGGAGTCAGGGGGGCCTCCACGCGGTAGGAAAGCCCTGTTTGAAATTTGGGACTTGGCGTTCTGTTACTTAAGGGACAAGGAAACCAGTGTGGCTGACGCTGGGAAAGAGAGAACGAGGCATAACGGACATGGCGGGGGATCAAGGGGGGCCTTCCCAGCGCTGAGAGCCTTTGCCTTCTTGGGCTGGGGGGTGACAGGACGCCTGGGGCAGATGGCCGCACGCCCAGGGACAGGACTGGTGGGGCGGCTGAGACGGAGAACGTTGTGCGGAGCCCCGAGCGCTGTGTGGGGTCTGGTCACCGGCGCGGTGCCAGCGGGGGAAGCGAAGCTGTGGCAGGGGAGGGGCCCGAGGGGGGGGGACGGGCAGCGGGTTTCAGGGGCTCGGGGTGCCGTGGCCACGGGGAGGAACCGGGCAGCGGGTGGTGGGGTCATTTCTGGGGGCGGAGGAGCCTGGCGGGTGGGAGGCGCGGCCTCTGGCGGTGGAGCCCGGGGCTGAGTTCCACGAGCGTCGGCTCCTTGCCAAAAGTAGAAACAAGAGAGCGGGACGCCTTACTTTCCTCATCTAGTTCATACGTGAATATACATGTGTATATATATATATTTATTTGACAGACACAGATACCGCAAGCAGGCAGAGAGGCAGGTGGGGGGGGCGGGGAAGCAGGCTCCCCGCTGAGCAGAGAGCCCGATGCGGGGCTCGATCCCAGGACCCTGAGATCATGACCTGAGCCGAAGGCAGAGACTTTAACCCACGGAGCCCCCAGGCGCCCCTGTATAGATATATTTTTAAGTTCCACTTGTGTGAGAGAGACCTTATTACCTGATGAGAACTCTGCGAACGTTTTATGCTTGAAGGAGATTGCGCATAAATTTGGGACTGAAGCTGCGAGGCACCGAGCTGACCGAGGGAGGGACACGTGTGGTTAACTCACCTTTCGTGCTCGTGCTTTATCTCGAGCTGGAAAGGGCACCGGGAGCCGGGGCACGCCTTCTCCAGGCGAGACAGAACGCCGTGTGTTCGCTCCGAAACACACATTTTTGTTTCTCCTCCAATCTAGGTGGAAAATCATTGTCTTGGAGGCAGTTAAACATGACTGAGAAAATTCTCAGCTGCTTTGAAAACAGTGAAAACACTTTGCATTTCCAACAAAAGAGCCGCCTTTTGAAGGTGGGAAATTGTCACCACATGATTAAAGAGCAGCGTCTTCTGAAGTCAGTCACCTTCTAGAAGGAGAGAGAGGGGGGCACAGACCCCACGGGAAGCAGGGGAGGAGGCGGGGAGCTGTGTTCTGTAGCCTCAGGACCATGCAGGCCTGCGTGGGGGGCGGTGAGGGCCGGAGGAGGCGGAGGCCGGGGCCCCGGGACACGGAGCTGGCCGAGGATGGAGGCCCCGGGCCCCGGGCTGCCCCTCTGCTGGGCTATCTGCTCCTGTCCCCTGAGGACACTTCCTGGGAAGGAGCCGCAGCCCGGCCGGCCACCGCTGGCAGGGGGACCGCGGTACGCCCGAGCCTGGGCCGTTCGCAGGGTCCCGTGTCGTGGGCCCCTCATAACGCTTGCTGTCCTCACATGCGGGATGAGTCAAGGCCCCGCAAAGGCCCGAGCCGTCTGCCTGGCAGTCCGGAGAGCGAGGCCCCCTGAGCTCGCCCGGAGCCCGGCTATGGTCCTGCTTCCATGGAAACGCGCCGACGGGGGAGACGGGGAGCCTTCTTTTATAACTTCCCTTCTTCCCTCTCCCATCTGGCCGCCGTTCCCATGGCAACCGGGTCAGAAAGGCCATCAGCTCCGGAACTCTTACGTGCACGGTGGGTCTGGCGCGCGTGGGGACAACCCGTCATCCGGGAGGCGAGGGCACCTCTCTTCCCGCCCTCGCCTGGCTGGCCGGATGGAAACCACCGGAACACTCCCGGACGCCACGGCCCTCGGTCGCGTGAACTCCACGTGCCGCGTCCAGCCGGGACCCGTACGTGCGTGACGCGCCACGTTCACGAGCGGCGGACGACTCGGAGGGGCGGTCATTTCCTTCCGTCACGGTCAGAGTCGAGTCTCGGGTGCCCCTGAGGACAGGGCCACAGGGGCAGCCGCACCTTGTGAACCCGGCGTTCTCATCGGATCAACGGGGCTGTTCCTCCTTATTCGAAAGGGCTAACAGACCACGTGCGCAGCCTGACAACGGCGACGAGTAGCAAACGAGCACAAGGGGTTCCAGTCTTCTCGATAAAATATGTAGCCCCAAAGAAAGCGTCCCCTACGCATCCCTTCCTGGACGACAGGTAGGCTGTTGGGTCGTCGGAGGACACCTGTGCTGCCGTTCTCTGTGGATCTAGCGACGGTCGTGAGCTGCTGACTCGTGTGCTGGATTTAAGCCTCACTGGGGGTTTCTACGGGCCCCAGCGGTCTTTGGAAATGTGAAGACAAGCCCAGACCTTCGCCCCAGGTCGCGCACCCCGGGTCCGTGGCTGTGTCCTCCACCCCCTGGAAGGAGCTCACCGCTCCCTGGCCTGGTGCGGGGAAGTTAAATGGCCCGTGTGGGCCATCGGCAGGCCTGGGGTCCCCTGTGGTTGGGACTCTGGATTCGGTTTCTCTGTCCGCTGAAGGAAGGATCTCCCCTCAGCCAACCTTCGGCAGGCTTTCCCGGGGCTGGGGGTCTCAGGGACGAGGGGGTGCGCGTGCCAACCAGTCAGGGGTGAACCCTGCTGACCCCTTCTCGCCCCGGAATACCGTGCCGACCCCCTGAGCCATGTCGACAGAGCGGCTGGCATCCAGGAAGGGGCCCCATGACCTCACACTGAGATGCCACTTCCTTTTCCTGCCCTGGCTTTCGACGCGGGGTCTGAAGACGCCCACAGCCGCATGGCAGCGGGCGTCTGAGAAAATCCCCAGCGGCTGCTCCTGCGCTTCTCACTACCTCCACGTAAGCCACTCACTGTCCCGAGTCCAGCTGCTGACTCTGCAGCGTGAAGATGTCCTCTCTCTGTGCATGGCCATGCTTGTTGGGAAGACCTCGACGCCGCCAGCTGACGCGTGTGGCTCCCCACAGCACTTTCAAGCCCACGCTGTTGGCTCTCAGACACACGCCCTCGCCGGGACCCCCGAGGGGCCGAGGGCTGCATGCAGATGTGTCCCAGGCCAAGCGACCCAGTGGCCACCATGACTTCCCCAGGGGCAGGCCAGCAGTGGGAGGTTAGTGAGTGCGGCCGGGCGTACAGAGCCCAGTTCTTACGGCGGATCGGGCAGGAGGCTGGGGCCCCAGTCAGAGGGAACGGGGTCAGGATTTGGGGTGCAGAAGGCAACCCAGGGAGGCCGCCTGCCATGTGGACCCCAGTGGGATTGGGGAGAAATACTGACTTTTGACCGTCTGCGGGAACCTCTGCCCTGGAGGCTCCCCAGGACACGGAGACAAACAGGGTGACTGTTCCCCTCAGATGGTATCAAGGATGGTTTGCTTTGGCTCAGGGCCTGGCAAGCTCAGAAGAAGAGCCAAGTGAAGACCCAAGAAGTGAAGAGCCAAGAAGGGCGGGGCCGGGGGTCCCGCAGCCTGGACGGTGGCCCGGAAGCTGGCGTGAACGGGGTGTCCGGGTCACTTCTGCCCCCCGCTGGCCCTGAGCCTGGACAAGTGACCACCTCCTCCAGCCCGAGCTGTGCGTGACGGCATGGGCTGGGCGGCCGAGCCCTGTCTGAGAAGGGGGACGGAGCTGCACGTGACGGTGCAGGCAGGGGCCTCCTCTGAGAAGGGGGAAGCACCTCACGTTGGGCGCTCTGTGCGTGGGACCGTCTAGAAGACGAAATTCATCCTCGCTCTTCCCGCGCCTGCGTCTGGGACCCGGGTGCTTGTGCTGCCCAGAGCCGTCCGCAGGCCTGCCGTGGTCCCAACCTCTGAAGGCCTCTGCGGGGTTCTGCATGGCAGTCCTACTTCCCGGGCCCACTTTGTGCGGCCGCGGACAGGGGACACCCAAGCCCGTCTACAACAGAGCGCTCGCTGTGACCCGTAGCCTGTGACCTTCTGGAACTCCACGCCTCTTAAAAGAGAATATCCAGAAACGGCGCTGCCTTCACCCGGCGAGGTACACATCTAACACAGACCCAGGGTCACTCTGTGGCTACGGACATGCACTCCGGGGCTGACCTGCCTGGGTTCAAATCCCGGCCCTGCTCCGAACGGCTTTGCGACGTGCTTCACATCGGCGGGTCCTCAACTCCGCTTCCCACTCAAGCACGAGGACGTACATCCCCTTAAGTCTGCTTAACCTAAACACGGTTAGGGCATAGGTTTTACATCACATATTTTTGCTGGGATGAAAGAGCCGTAGATGTGGTACGCTGGACACGTGCGCACACAGACCTGTTGTAATGCGCGCATCAGAGCCTGTGAAGACGCGCACGGGAGCCTCCCGGCCCGGGACCGGCCCCTTTCGAGACTCTGCTGTCCTTTCCTTGTGAGGGCGAGTTCCCAGCAGGCTGTACCGTCACATGCCTTGACACTCGGCGACAGTCGGACTCACCTTTCTGCTTCATCCTGTTTCTTGAGGTGATTGTAATGTGTTGCTTTTTCTGGTTGCTTTTTCTTTTTCCGTTGTAAGCATCCTAACAACTAACTTTAATATTCCCGTATGTGGTAATTGTGATGAGACGCAACTTTAACCTACAGTAAACCCTCTTATTTCTCCCTTATTCTTTTTATTTCTAAAAATCTTACAGGATTTAAGTTATGGATTCAAATCGTGCTAAGACTGAAAGTCAAGTAAAATAATAAATTTCTAAATGGCATGTTCCAACATTCCTTTCTGCCTCAAACCCTGTACTTCTTCTGTTCGTTATCTTTCTGGACATTTTCCACTCTAGGTCTTTGGGGTCTAGAGAACCCCATTACTGGAACTCCAGGATCCCAGCACTGTAAGTTAGAACCACTTTAATGGTAGAACATAAAAGTGGTGACTCTCTGCTCGGCTGCAATGCCAAGAAAACACTATTGTCATTTTGTGTCCGCTACGTGAATATTTACAGGAAACAACACTAAGTTCTCCAGTGAGCAAGTCATTCCCAACAGCATTTTGCTTGAGAAGAACCAAAGGTTAGTCTGGGAAACTCAGAGATATCCCTGTGTCCCCATCACGACACCGGTTCCGCGGGCTCAGGGTGGTCTCCGCCGAGAGACGCGCCGGTCCGAGCGCTCACGTGATGTCGGCGCGGTTCTTAGCACCAACCGGTCTCCCTCCCTCCCCAGCGTGGAGGAACTTGCAAAAACAGAGCCAACGGCAAGAGCCACAAAACCCACCGGGGTCGGCCGGGTCTCGTGCCGCCACTGCGTCTCGTCGGAATGCCTGTCGCCGGCGGTCGGCTTCCCTGGACACGGCGGCGCCGCGGCATGTAAAGAGGCGGTCGGCGCAGGACGGGGACCGGTCGTGGATCGGGGACCCCAGCCTGAGCCGAGCCGGCTGAGCCCCGTCCGCTTTCGGGGTTTCTACGAGCGGGCGGCGTGGCAGCTCCGCACCCTTCCACCCCTAGCCTCAGGCGGGACACGGAAGTGACCCGAGCGTCGGCGCACCTTCCTGTTCCACGGCGTCGGGATTTTTCTTTCACCAAACGGAAGAGCCTCCCGAGGGTGAGCGACGCAGACACACATCAAAGCTGCTCTCGGGCGCGTCTTTCCCCATTTTGCTTTCCCACGGGCACAGCCGATATTTCTTGTTTAACAAATTGTCCTTGATGCGACGTGTTCCCGAGCGACCCATCGGCGCGGCCGGAGCACAGTGTCCTGCGCGCTCCGTCACACCGATCCCCGGGAGCTCCCCCGGACAATGCTCTCTCTCTCCGCAGGCTGCATGTCCCTCCTCCCGCTGCAAAGAAGCAGATCCTGGAAACGCGGTTTGGACAGTGACACACGCACATCGGGGCTCAGGTTCCTGGTGTGCCCCGTTTTCTCCAAACGCACGTCTGCACAAAGAGCCATTGTTAAACCCTCGCATGTGAGAGACTCAGAATCACCGGCGTCACCGCGGAGATCCCCCCACAGAGCCGCCTCGCGCCCCGACCCCGCCACTCCTGTCTTCCTGCCGCGCTCTGCTCCGGCCCGCGACGCCCCGGGAAGGCCACCTGCGCTGAAGGGGTGGGAAGCTGCACGGCTGTTGAATGGCTGTGGGTGTCAGAACAGCGGGTTCTCCTGGCTGCTCACATGGTGAGGAATAGAAACCCGCCGGTCCGAGCCTGTCGGGCCATGTCACTGGGCCAGCGTGCACACAGGCAGGCATGTGTGTTGGCACACGTGCAGGCCTGTAGGCCCGTCCGGGAGGAGTGTGTGTATTTGTAGCGACCCATGGTGCGTGTCGACGTGTGGAGTAAGTGTGCAGGTGGGCATGTGAGCAGGTGTGTGCCCCGGGGACACCAGCTTGCCCGTCTCCGGCAGTTCCGGCCTCACCGTGAGGATAAGGAGGACCGCCCTGTCCCGGCCCCCACGGTGCAGCCCTGCCCCCTTGTTGTGACACGCGCCGGAGGCAGTGCCGCAACCTCCGTCTCGCAGTGGAGCTCGGGCCCTCCCGTGGCCGCTGGGTGTCGGGATGGAGGCAGCCACGTGCCCTTTGTCCCCTCAGGGGCCTCCCCCGCGTGCGTTTCCTGAGACCCTGTGTGCTGGAAGTAGAACCTACTGGAACCTACTGGAACGCAGGCTTCGGAAGCGATACCACAGGAGGACACGCCGGCCTGGCTGTCCTGCGCCAGTGTCACTGGGGAGAAGTAAAATACGGGACCGCCCTCCCTCCTCAGGCCGCATCATCAGGCTCCAGCAGCTGGACGTCTGAGAAGGCCGGGCAGGGGAGGACAGCCCACGCTGGCCGGTGGGATGTGGGGCTCCGAGGCCCTCCTGGAGGGAGGGAGGTCACGGCCCCCAGAGGTGTCACGACCGCTGGTCCTCCAGCCTGAACTTGGTCCCTGGACCCGGCGTCCCCAGCTCTGGTGGTAGGCCGAGTGGGAGAAACAGCCGTGTGTGTGTGTGTGTGAGGCACCAGTGTACGTCCATCTGACGCTTTCTGGACGGCACACGACAGATCCCGTCTGCGGGCTGGGACGTGAGAAGTGAAACCCTTGACTGTCGTATTGCTCTCCCTCATTTCCAGAGCGCGATATTCCACGGAGGAAGGAAACTCGAGACAGGCCCCCGAGGACACCGTCTGCTGAACGGAACAGCAGGGACAAAGAGGCTGCAGACTTGAGGCCAGGAGGGAGCGAGGTCTGCAGGCCCGGTCCGCGGAGCAGGAGGTCAGATCTGCGGGCAGGTGTGCCGAGACCGTGACCAGTCAGCGACGCTCCCTCTCTTTCTCAGCTTGTGTCTTATTTTGAGACATATGGTCACACAGAGGTCTTACCGACCCCGAGAAGAAGCACCAGGGCAGAAGTAATGATGTATGGCTTCTGCACTGGGGACAGCGGGGCTCAGTGAGGACTGGCCAGGATACACCTGTTACCCCACGCGAAAGTGGCCCAGAACTGGTAGATATTTCAAGTGAAACCAGAAATCTGGATTTGCATGTGAGGTTCTCAAATTTAGAATGCCGAGGAAAGAGCCAACACTGTTGGAGGTTAGAATGCACAAGTGTATGTGCTGGCTTTGGGGTAAGAAGGGAAGAAAAAGAGAAAACTGAAATTTTTCTTTTTCTCACCAGTGTAGACCTTGCCAGCCTGTGTTTCTGGGGCCCTGGGTCCCGACTGTGGGTCCAGGTGGCTACAGATACCTCGCGGCAAGGAGCAGGGGCTACCCAAGCCCCAGACAGCAGCCTGGCTGGGTTCCAACAAAGCAGACAGACAAAAGGCCACTAAGTAAACACGCTCCACACACCCCGCGAGGAGGACTCGTGTGGTGAGAGCTCAGTGCAGGCTGGTGCACATGTGCAGGAGCAGACACGGGGGGACTCGGGGGCTGGCGTGTGCTGTAGGGCTCGAGAGGGAGGGGACACAGGAGTGCGGGCTGGGCCATGGCCGGCTCGGACTGCCACCGGGGAGGGCGAGGGTCACAGCATGGCGGTCGCCTGACCCCCAAGACGCCATCGGACTTAAGAAAAAGAACTGATCCACAACGGGCATGGTTTCAGAAAAACGTTCTAAGGACAAAATGTGCAGAGATGTTTGCGGTTCCATTCCTGGTTTCGGGCTGGTACAGACCCCCTCCTGAGCGGCGTCGAGGGACCAGAAGCACAGAAGGGGCATGTGGGCTCAGCAGCCCCTCGGAGCGCACAGGACTCGCCCAACTGCACCCGGGAGCAAGGAAGGAGCAGACAGGGGGCTTGGCGGAGCGTGGAGGCGACCGCAGTCCCTGCGCACTGATCCGACGACTGACGGGTCAGCTCCCGAGTTTCCAGACGCTGCGGAAACTACAACGATGGTCTTTCCGTTTCCTGACGTGCTTTACGAACGCATTCCGTATCAAGTATCCATTCTCCGCTTACGTACAAACTCCCATGAGCACGTGACTTCCAAGATATTAGACGCTATCGAGACAAGTGCTTTCTTCTAAAAGATGCAGACGTTTTCTCAGATTCGGTGAAAAATGAACGTATGAAATTCCTGCAGTGGGCGCTGCCTTTCAATCACGTTGAGAAATGAGCCACAGCAGCGCGAGTCGGGGCGTCTGTTCACGCCCGGTCAGCGGGGCGGAGGGGCCAGTGGCCCGTGCCTGGGCCGCGGCCGTGTGACGCATTGAGGACGTGGGATGCTGCCGGCCGAGTCTTAATGAGACCCGTCCTCGACGGTGCCCTTCGGGGAGCGCGTCACCACCGCGCTAAACAGTGACGAGGGCCCACATGCCGCCGGCGGAACCGTGGCCCCCGACCGCGCGTTCTCCTCTACAGACGCTGCTGCCGAGCGTGGGGCCGGGCGGCGGGACCCTCAGCCGTCAGCGAGCCACAGCCCCCGCGAGATGCTCCGAGCGGCTCACGTCGGCCTGTCTCGGGGTCTGTGTCTGGGTCTCCAGCCCCAAGGGGGTCCCGACGTGAGCAGCTGTCCCCGAAACCCTTCCTCTCCTTCCCCCAGCGGGAAGCCCCGGGGCGGGTCTGGGTTCTGGGGGACGTGGTCTGACAGGCTGGTGTTTCAGAAGTGCTTCCCGCTCGGTCCGCAAAGCAGGCCCGGCCAGGGGCACGCTGCGGCCGGCTCCCACGAGGTTTGCACTCCCTGGTGAGGAGAACGGGGAGTCCTCTGCCGGCTTGCCGACCCACTGCTTGCCTTTCTTGGCTCAGAGCCCGGGCGGCGGGGCTGGGCGGCTCACAGCAGCCAGCTTTCCTTCTTTCCGGTACTCGGGGCCACGCGAGGGGCGGAGGCCAAATGTCCTGCATCTGCTCCTCTCTTCGCCAGTGTCATCCCTGGTGTTTTCACCCTGAGCCACGTGACCAGCGTGCTGTCTACCTGTGGGGATCCACAGGTTCACATGACCTCGTGTCCCTGGACGGGAAGTGACCGGGAATGGGAAGCTTTCTGGAAGCTTCTGCGTGGCAGGGCCTCGACCCGCCTCTACCGTCTGGTGGCATTGGTACATTCACACGCCTGCCACGCTTCTCCGCACCCTCTGACGTGGGCGTTCCCTGCGCCCGGAGAGGCGGTGTCTCCACTGCCCCTTCCAGCAGCCGTAGACGAGCTGCGTGCACCTGCTTGAGCAAACCTCAGGTGTTTCTCCACCACGAGGAAGCATGCGGATGGCAGCTGTTCCCGGTTAGGAATCCTCGGGCAAAAACCACCCAGTTATTTCAACCTCACCAGTTGTTAAGTGAGATAAACTCTCAGTTTCCCAAACAGCATTTTTTCCGGCCCAGAATAAGAGTCGGGAAGGCGAGACCCCGACCTGGTACCAGCCAGAGGAGGCGCCCAGCTGGGGGACCGGCGGGTCGGGTGGGGCTGCGGGCGAGTGGCCATCGTCCTAGCCCAGCTTCTCTTCCTTGTCACCTCGCTTGTCATGCTGCCGGACAAGTGACAGGCCCAATTAGTGAGTAGCCCCAGTCCTAGAGCACCGTCCTCCTGGGGGACGCCGGCGGCCGCGCCCTGAGCCCCGAGCCCCGAGCGCACCAGGCCCGGCCTCCCCACTCATCTGCCTCCCCGCGAATGGGCAGAGCCCCCCACCCCCGCCCCAGGACGGTGAGCTCAGCGAGGGCCGTATTTCAGGAAAGAGGCAAGGAAGGAAGAGCAGAGCCGCAGGACCGTTTCTGAGCTCTGCCGCGGCCACTCAGCGCGGGTCCTTCCCGAGCCCAGCACTTGGGTTAAACAGGGGAGGGACGCCCCTTGCGCGTCTAGCCGGCTGTGGGAACTCGAAGGGGCTGAGGCGTGAGGAAGCCGGCTGTGGTTTGTAGGGTGCTACAGGGTGCGTGTGTCTGCGCGTGGCCGGCGTCCTACACTGCTGGCCGTTCAGGGTGGTGGGAAGTTCATTTTGTGACGGACACGTCGCTCGTCCGTTCTGCATGTATCGGGTCCCTGCTTCGGGGTTGAGGGAACTGGGAAGAGAAGGGGGCAGACAGGGTTCTTACCGTCACGGGGCTGACCGCTTAGTGACAGGGACACAGCGCACCGATGAGTAGCGAGCAGACCCAGGTGTAGCGAGTGTTGTGCATGGGGGGGGGGGAGGGTGCGGGGGGGCAGTAGGACCCGCAGTGAGAGTGAGCGAGGACACACCTCAGCCAGCGAGGGGCTGCGGGACCCCCCGGAAGGTCTGTGGGAGCCCCCTAGGAATGGAGGAGACGGGTCATTGCAGATGTCAGCCATGAAGTTAAGTGAGGTCACGGGGGCTTCGAAGGGTCCTGACCCCCCAGGGAGAGCACCTACGGGGAAGGAGGCAGAGACTGTGCTGACAGCAAGACCCCAGAAGCTGGGAGAGGCGGAAAGGTCCTCCGCTGGAGAGAGCGTAGCCCCACCCACACCTTGATTTTGGACCGCTGGTCGGGAGGGCGAATGTCTGTTGTCCTGTGCCCTGGGACACGGCCTCACAGCAAGGAGGGGCATAGACCGGGGAAGCAGGTAAGTCTGTGAATCAGGGAGAATCATCCTGGCCGCTGGTGGTGCCCCCAAGCTTGGCGTGTCCTCCTAGCAGAGGTGCAGGAAGGTGGGGTCATTGTGAAGGTCGGAAGGGAGCCAGGACTTTGCAGGAAGAGAGGAGGCATTTGGGCTCCTTGCCAGGGGCCCTGGAGCGGGGAGCACGTGAGCTTGCAGCGCAGACCGGGCTGGATCACACTGGGTGCTCCCGTGCCGTAGTAGGACTCTGGCAGGCCACCAGCACATTTTCACGGTGACGCGACGGGACATTTTCTGTTTCTGTTCAGTAGACTTAGAAATGCATCATCAGAACGTCCAACAGGCCACAGTGACTGCCTCCTGCACAGTTTTGCTAAGTAAGTAATAAAGCTTCCTGCACACTCAGAAAAGTCAGCATTCACATTTTTGGCTACACAGTATCCATCATTTTTATTTTTGCATTTGATGATGTATTTGTGCTATTTATGCGATCTTAGGTGATGCAGGTTAGAGAAAAGCATAAAATCCCTGGTCTTTTTGCTAATTCATGGGTGGTCGGTCTATCTATTGTTTATTTCTTTGGGCACAGTTTTGCATTTCGTCTACATATTCTAGGTTGAGAACATGATAGAGTCGGGTCAGAGTCCTGGGCACGGGGTGCCGAGGAGGGACTAAGGCCAGAGTGGTCCGCGTCTCTGAAGGCATGAGAAGGAGCTGCGTGGGCAGTGAAGGAACCGCATACGCCCTTGCCGATGCTTCCTGGTGATCTGCTCAGGGCCTCCCGCGGCGTGTCCAGACCCGTTTACTCAGTAGTTAATTGGCTGATTCTCCCACTTACCAAGTATTTATTAAGCCTCAGCGCTGGGAACACAGCCCTGTGAGGTGCGTCCTGCCCTTGGTCCGCACTTTGCCCTGCTTACAGACCACAGACGCTTGACAGGACGAGCGCATTTATAGACAGTGTCCGTGTCTCCCTCCGAAAATCAGCTTTGGGTTGAGGTTAATCACCGGGCTTTGATTGAAATAGTGTCCTGTCTGGATCTCGTGTCTTGTTTGTTGTTAAATATGGGCATATTTGCGTAGGCAGTGAGTGGAAACGCTGCACTTGTGAGTGGACCTCTCTGTCTGATTCCTGAAGCCACGACAGTAACACGGCTGGCTAGGAGTGCCAAATGTGAAAATAACCCTTTGTTCTGATTTTTTAAATCTGTGGACTACAACAGCTCTCGTGGGGACAGTAACCCACACAGTAGATTAAAAGCCTGTTAAATGTTATTTTCAGCCTGGCAGAGCACCAACTGCTGGGGTCCTCAGTCCCACCTCTTCTGAAATACGGAGAACGTGCCATGGCCAGGTGAGAAGACTGCTGTGCCGCTTTAGAGAGACCGAGTCACCGTACAGACACGCGGATTCGGTTCCCTCTCTAATTCCTAAATATAAAATGCGGGCTGAGCCACGGGTGTGCCGGGGCTTTGACCTCCCCAATGCCCACCACATGCCCCAAATTGCCCTAAATAAATTTATGATCTAGTAAAAAGTGTACCATACTACCCCTGCTGAACTACAAACTACATATTGAAATTCTTGAGTTACCTCTGGTGAAAATCCCAGAAGCTTTCATTGGCTGCATGTTTTTTTGGGCTTCCTCTTTTTTGTTGTTTAAAATTCTCAACCAAAACACAGGCACAACTTGTATTTTTCTGTGTAGGAAGCCTTGGGTTATCCACTAATTTTAAACAGTTTGATTCCGGTTAAAATAGTTTTTAGATCACAGTTCTCACATGCATGGAGGATTTGAAAACTGCTTCTCCGCACAAGTAGTAGAAATTGGCAGTCTGAGTCGTATTAAGTCTTGGTACGAAATCAATCTTGTAAGAATACTCCCTCAGTTACAGCAAGTGGCTCTGAGAGCATCACCAGTATAAAGCAACCAGTTGGAGATCCACAGTAGAGGAAATATCCAAGTTTTATGTCAAATATGTAAAATTCATATCAAGAAGTTCACCTTTACATTTATTTATGAAATCCCTCAGAGAATTTCTACCTTGCTAAGGACAAAAGGAGAGCTCATAATTTCTGAGTCTACTGAAAAGAGTCCCAGAGGTTATGCTGCTGAGTGAAAATAAATCCAGTCTAGTGCCACTGCACAGTGGATTTAAACGTGTACACTTGGACTGATAAAGGGAATCCCAGCCCCAATCTATATTTGGGCAGATCGCGGTCTTATAAAAGATTTGGAGGAGCCTTCAGTCATTAACATGTGTGAGCTTTAGAATGTATCATGTCACTGATTGAAAATAAAGACTAGAATTCATCCTATTGTATGATCTGAAGAAAAGCACGTAACTTTCCATCACCACCGTCATCACTACCATCACCATCACCCTCAGCACTGTCACCGTCATCACATTCACCACCATCACCACCATCACCACCATCACCACCATCACCATCATCACCACCATCACTGCCATCACGGCCGTCTCACTATCACCACCATCACCATCATTACCATCATCATGACCATCACCATCACCGCCATCTCACTATCATTACCATCATCATCACCACCGTCATTGTCATGTCACCATCATGGTCATCACCATCACCACCATCACTATCATTATCGTCAACACCATCATCATCACTGTCACCATCACCATCAGCACCAACATCATCATCACCATCACCACCATCATCGTTGTCACCATTATCACCATCATCACCGTCACCATAATCATCATAATCATCATCACCACCACCATCACCACCATTGCCATCATCATCATCATGACCATGACCATCACCATCACCGCCATCTCATTATCATTACCATCATCATCACCACCGTCATTGTCATGTCACCATCATGGTCATCACCATCACCAGCATCACCACCATCACTATCATTATCGTCAACACCATCATCATCACTGTCACCATCACCATCAGCACCACCATCATCATCACCATCACCACCATCATCGTTGTCACCATTATCACCATCATCACCATCACCATAATCATCATAATCATCATCACCACCACCATCACCACCATCACCACCATCATCATCATGACCATCATGATTACCATCAACATCACCATCACCGCCATCTCATTATCATTACCATCATCATCACCACCGTCATTGTCATGTCACCATCATGGTCATCATCATCACCACCATCATCACTATCCCCATCACCAGCAGCACCACCATCACCATCATCCATCATCATTGTTGTCACCATTATCACCATCATCACCATCGTCATCATCACAATCACTGTCACCATCATCATCAATGTCACCAGCAGCATCTCTACCATGTCAGTGCATTTCCATTTATGAAGGACAGTAAACACTGGGCTACAAGGAATGGGTAGGGCACATTATTGTGTATTTTGGCTGGTTAGGCTGAGATATGAGGTAGAAACAAACATTAAGGAGTTTTAGAATAGCTACGTATGACACCGTGACCCTATGGCAAAGACTTGGAGTACAGACTCAGAGAACTGGAAGTCCAGTCCGACCTCTAGCAATCACTCGCTTTTGGTCTAAACCTCTCTCTTATGCTCTATGAGCCCGAGTTTTCTCTCTCATGCATGAAATGGGGTAATAATAATAATAATAATAATAATATCAACACTCGTCTCAGAAGTTGTGGATTGCACATAGTATCCTTATCGAAATGCCCATATTGCGAGCAGTAAACCAAGCTCATTAAGGTTAAATAGCTTACACAAGGAAGCGTAGCTCTTAACCGGCAGACTGAGTATGAACTGGAATCTTCAATTAGGAGATTCATGCTCCTACCTACTTGTCTAGAGTGCCACCATATCATGGGATATTGCACATTTATTGCTGTTCTCCACTTTAAAGACTCAAAGAAACTTCTAGATAAGTTTGCAGAAATATGCAGAAAATTCACTCTTTTATTTGAGATGGATTTTAGAACAAGTGTATGTAAAATAAAAGTCCATTTACAAATTGTTTTCTAATCCATCAGTTCCCTCTGTTCTATTAAGTGGTTCTTATTCCTTTTCTCTTATAAATATTCATTACCAAAGTACTCATAAGTTAAATATTATATGATATAGAATTATATAATTTACATATACACATCATTATATCTATGTACACACATATGTCATCACCAATTATCCTTTTAGACACTATTCCTTAATCTTTCTTCAACCTGGAATCATCTTTTAAAAGTAACTTGTCCTGTGTGAAATAAGGAAGTATTTATAAATATCACTTTTGCCTTTCAGTAGTTTATAAGTCAAATGAGGAAGTTCCAAACACACTTGAAATACATGAGTGGAAAAATCCAAATCTGTACAATCTGACCACATGAGGAAGCAATGGAGTGTACATTCCACAGACACGGCAGGAGGGGTTGGTGTCGGTTGGCGAGGTGGGGAAGGCTCGTTGGAGGACGCGGAATCCGTGTCACGGGAGAGAAGGTGTCTGTGGAGGACGGGACAGAGTAGCTAATTTCTAGAGGTAAAGAAATATTAGCAGTGCCCGATCGAGAAACATCAAAAAGTCCCCCGAGACTTTTGTGTCTCGTGAGGTTGTGCATCTGGGGGGCAGCAGGAGGTCTACTTCCCTGGGTGTGGTAGATACTCTGGAAGACTGTTGTTGTCCACGAGGTCAGAAGGGACACATATCTATGCTTAAGTGATTCTTTAGGTGGCAGTATGAACGAGAGGTGCCGCAGGTACAGAGACACTATTGTCTGTAAAAACAAATCGTGAAGAAATCCCAGTGCCCACCTCCATTAGAATGGAGAACTGTATGGTGGTGGCTTGTGTCCAGGACACACACAGAATCCCACCTTTAATGTGACGTGACACAACCATGAAAACAAGTAAGAGCTAAATGCAGCAACGTGGCTCGATTCCATGGAAATAACGTCGTGCGAAAGAGGGAAACAGAACTTATACACACAAATTTACATGAAGACACAAGGAAAACCAAACTAGATAGGCTAGAGATATGTAAGTGGTAAAACCATAATTAAAAAAGATAGCGGTAGTCAGAAAAGACAGTAGCTCCTCCAGGGTGCAGGGGGAGAGCTGTACGGAGAAGGGGCCACAGGAGGCCCGGGGTACGGACAGACCCTGATCTCTTGGCTGGGCTGCTTGCAAAGGGACGCACACCCTTGACGCACCTTATGCATGACTGTGTGTCTGTCGTAATTCGTAATTTAAAAAAAACCAGTGGTAGAACTTCTAAAAGGAGAGAATTCATTAGTCTCTACTTGACTATGACAGTGTGTCTGGGGTATCTGGTGCGTGTGCGTCGGTAGGAGTTTCACAAAGAGGAGCACGAGGGCCTGTGGAAGGCCACGGTGGGCCACGTGGAGGCAGAAGCGCTTTGGGCAAGAATGATAGAAAGTCCCTTTCTAGTCTGTTATAGGCACTTTTCTATTTTAAAGATTTGTATTTATTTATTTGACAGAGAGAGACACAGCGAGAGAGGGAACACAGGCAGGGGGAGTGGGAGAGGGAGAAGCACTCTCCACTGAGCAGGGAGCCCGACATGGGACTCGATCCCAGAACCCTGGGATCATGACCTGAGCAGAAGGCAGAGGCTTAACCACTGAGCCACCCGGGCGCCCCTATTATAGACACTTCTAATATTGTTTTTATTTTCAGTTTACATGCCAGCTAACATATGTTCATGAATCCAGATGAATATGTATGCGGCAGATAATCATATATATGATGAATATATACTATCACATACATCAATAATCAATTTATACATGTAATTAATTGCACATGTGGAGCAGAAGGTACCAGCAGAAAAGTTGTTTTGAAAAGTGTTGACAGATATTGGGAATGTATTTCCCTGTTTCTTTTTTTTTTTTAAGATGTTATTTATTATAATAGACAGAGATCACAAGTAGGCAGAGAGACAGAGAGAGAGAGGGGGAAGCAGGGTCCCCGCTGAGCAGAGAGCCCGACATGGGGCTCGATCCCAGGACCCTGAGATCATGACCTGAGCCGAAGGCAGAGGCTTTAACCCACTGAGCCACCCAGGCGCCCTTGTATTTCCCTGTTTCTTTTTCCATTTTATCTCCTCCTTGACACACAGCCCTGACCTGCACACACACACACGCACAAACACTTACACACGCATGTGTGTACACATAGATACGCACATGCACACATGTACAATTGCATATTAGAAATGCCTTTAGGTAGGTTCTTACAAACATAGTTTTATGTCTGTACAAACAGCTTCTGTTGTTAATGGAATGTTCCGGTAAACACGCCGTTTCCCGGTGGCCTGGAGTTTGCGGTCTTCTCAGTAAGCCCCGGGGGGTAGGGAGATGCTCTATGTGGCCCGGGACCCCCACACCACAATGTAAACTCTGGGTTCCTTCTCCCCAGGTTCATTTCCCTTAAGAAAAGTCTTTAATCAAGCATCTGTTTTTAAATATGTTGCTACTAAAATTCAGTAATGGTGTTTCTGGGAAAACGAATTTAAGCAGAGTCTCTCACTGACTCAACACAGCAGAATCATTACGTCTTGATCTGCCAGTTCCCCCAGCCGCCCGGTGGAAGGAGCAAACCTCTACGCACCAAACAGTGTTCCTGCGGGTCTGACGCCACCCCCAACGTTAGCTTTTAGTAAAGTGCTAACACACAATTAAAGATTTCATAATAAAAGGGTAAGATTTATAGAGTAGAGCCAGAAAGGAAATCTGACTTGAACTCTTCAACAAGTGTCTAACTGTTGTCAGAAGGAATCACTGAGAAAAAACCATGGAACACCAAAGCCCTGATTTCAAAAGAAAAATACAAATGGAAGGAAATAAATCCTGGAGATTATTATTAATGAGAAAAAAATCAAATTCTCCTGGGCGGTTTTCACAATATCCCGTAACGCAGTTTCTCATAGAGCACACAAACACTACAGTGCAAACGAACCAACCCTCCCCTGTGATTCTTCCAGAATTTACCTAGTGAATCAGTCTGATCATTTGGATTTGACCCTTCATACTAGCACAAGGTCATTACCCATCCAAACCAAAATAAACACTTCAGGGTCCCATTAACTCAGGAAATCACATAATGCCAGTATTTTAATATCAAAACTAATAAGCTGCTCTTCCTCACTGTGGGAGAGGATGCTGTTTACTCGCCACTCACCAGGGCCTCTGTCTCCATGAAGAAGGGGCCTCCATAGTCCCGTGCCCTAGACACCGAAAGTGACGATCCCCAGGCTTCCGTGGGGTGCACACGGAACGTTTGATTTTGTGTCATATCTTCTAGTACTCTTTCCCTCAGAATGCCAGATTTCTGTCTCTCCCTGAGCCCAGCTCTGAGTTCGTCCCCACAGTCCCGGCACCCTCTGTACTCAGATGCCCCACCGGCTTCCTTCATGTCCACTTGTCTGCCTGGTGCCTCCTGTTGCTTGGGTTCTCTGCCCGTGCTCTGGAGGGTCTTTAACCTCGCCATGTGTTACATAAATCAAAGTCCCGTATGTTTGTCTCTATTGAGAGAGTTACAGATCACAGACTCGGCATTCCAGTCCGAATTCTGTTGTTCAGAGCGATCAGAAAAGGTCACATGTCACCAACAGGGGAGATTCCCAAAGTCCATCTTGATAATTCTGGATTAGCTTAAATATTAACTTGTCAATTCAAAGCAAGAAATAAATGAGCTTTCCTCATCCTTCCTCATTTATAAACGCTTACAGCAGAAAAGGGCAAAAACAATTTTTGGACGAGTTGTGGCAATGACAGTTTTGGTACGCCAGCACGCTAGGCGTACTGCAGTGATGCCGTAATCCTGTCCCACTGGACGAGGTGGGTTTGCACGTTTAGGTAAGCATGTCCTCATCACCAGTGCAAAGACATTATGATCTCTGACAAGATTCACAATAATTACACATATAAACCACGTGTCGTGGAAAGGCACTGGATTTGCTGACCCTGAATCCTGGAGAAGGAGCCTCTCCTGTGCCTTTTTAAACAGGTGACAAATGGCCTGGTGGGTCAGCATAAATATTTATGTAACAAAAAGGGGTTTTTAATTTGGTATCTGTGGTAATCCCTCTGATTCTCTTAGAATTATCCACAGAATTTGTACAAGATTTTTTCTAGAGTTAAGTATCCAGAGTTTTCTCCAGGTTCTCAAGGGCAATCTTCTTTTTAAAAAATTTTTTGTTTTTTAAAAAATTTTTAAAAGAACTTATTTATTTGACAGAGAGAGAGCGAGCGAATCCCAGTGGGGAGGAGTGGCAGAGGGAGAAGCAGGTTCCCCGCCGATCAGGGAGCCCGACGTGGGGCTCGACCCCAGGACTCTGTCCCATGACCCGAGCCGAAGGCTGGGCTTCACCGGTGCCCCTCCAGGACAATCTTCTTCAAAATGTGCTCCATAGAATACTCCTATCATTATCAGTGAGAGTTTGATAAAATGCAGGGCCCTGGGGTCTTCCCAGGACAGGATCCCGGAGGTGGAGCTCCAGGTGGGCATTTTAACCAGCGGTCCTCACGGATCCTCGCCCGAACAGGAGAGTGGCCTTCTCTGACGCACACGTGCGCTCCGGCACCCACACACCCAAACCAACTCGTGTATCTGTGTCTGCAACTCCCCGTAATTCAATTAAAAATAAAAAGTAGTGTGCGGCGATTTACAAAGAAGCAATCCCACAGAGGGCCCCAATCAAGACAGCTCAAATATATCGCTCTCCGGCAGTCTGTTTGGGTCCAAGGGTAAAATGGAAACCAGCCGGGGGATTTATGGACTGCATGTCCTTCAGACAATCCTCCATAAATATAATTTCTCCCCACTGGGCATTTCAGCAGGATTAGAAAACAGAATTCAAGGTTTTCTCCGCTGACAAGAACCCGTAGGCCAGAAATTCAGCGTCTCAGCTAAGGACAAAGCTGTGTGATTTGTTGGTCAGCTGGGCAGAGGGCAGGATTAAGATTTTCTTCTCTTCTTTCTGAGAACTCTGCCCAGCTGCACGGTCCCTAGCCCCCTGGTGCCAGGACGGGCCGCCGGTACGGGCTGCGATCAGGGAGAGCCTAGCCAGGCCTGAAATGGAAACCGTAACTGGCAATCGCAGGACTCAGGGGCCGGCCGGGCTGCTAGGTCCCTCTGCAGGGGAGGGTGCAGGGAGCCCCCGCGTGTGAGGCATCAGGCACCCACCCAGCAGCTGCTGCTTTGACAAAGTCAACTACTGGGCTCCGTCTGGGGGCGGCGGGGGTCCCGCGGCAGCCCCGTGTCCGGCGGGGCCCTTCCATGCTGCCTCTCCTGCCCCGGCCGGTCCTGCCCGCGGAGCCGAGGACGCTTCCCTTCCTGATCCTCCCACACTGCCCTTTCCACGCGGTCTCTCGTGCACCCGCAGCAGACAGAAGACTGGCCCGCGACCCGTGCAGGAGAGGAGGGCTGCGGCGCCACACCGTCCTCTGCCTCTGCTCTCCCTCCCAGCGGCAGGGACTGCGGCTCGGCCCGCCGCAGCCCTCCTTCGAAGCGCCGGGGGTCTCTCCGGGCCCTCCTGCGGGCCCTCCCAGCGCTGAGAACCAGACGTGGCCGCCGCGGGAGGAGTGAGCCCACGGGCTTTATTTGTCCCCGAAAAGGAGGGAAGCGGCGGGGCGCCCTGGGGGCTCCCGCATCCGGCCCACACCCTGACGCGGGTCGCGCGAGGAGTCTTCGCTCCAGGGAGCCCCACCGGGGGTGCTGCCGGTGGGTCAAATCACCCCGGTCCCAGCCTGCGTGAACGCGACATTGATTTTTCCCTCACAGGCTCCGTCCAATAGAAGAAGAGATGGGATGGGGGCGTATGATTGTGGCATAAAAACAATCCTCATGCAGCCAAGGACATTAGCGAAGGCGGGAAGATGGAGCGTGAATGGGTCTGTGATCCCGCAACGGGTCTCGGCTCTCGGAAGGACGGGCTGGGAGAGCTCAGGCCCTGCGGCTGCGGCTTCCTGCGTTACCCGCCCCTCCCCCACAGTGCCTGCCCACAAAAGAGCCACTTTCACGCAGCCGCGGGGTTGGGGGCGTCTATCAAAGAGCACCTGAGACGTTTCCTGTGGCTTTGGGGGCCCGTACTGCCTGCTCCCATCTGCGCGTCATCCGAACGACCCGGAGCACGTAAACCCGTTTACAGAGCTCACCCCCAGACCGGCCGCGGGCCTGAGCCCCCGTGACAAACCGTGCACATCGCCCGGGCTTGGTACCGCGTTTGTCACTGGCGACCTGGGACCATGTGGCTCCGTCAGGTTGCGGGCGCAGGAGGACTGCTCAGAGGGTTGGGGTAGCGAGAAGGTGACCAGGACCCCGACGCAGGACTGGGGGCTCTGTCGCCCCACGGGCCCAGACACCACCCGCTTGAGCGATGACCCTGCCGCACCCACTGGTGCGACATCTGGGGGCTCTCCTCACCTCGGCCTGCGCACCATCTCCCTGGGCCCCCCGTCCCCGCCCTTGCTGGCAGGGCTCTGTCCCCCGGGGTGTGGGGCTGCTGCCTCAGAGGCTCTGCCTGCCTCCCCCCACTCCTCTCCGCAGCCCCAGGAGCCTCAGCCTAGCAAGAAGGCGGGTGTTCATTGCACCCTGCGCGCACGTCCCAGCACCCGCCGGGATGTCGTGGACATTCTCAAACACCGCGCGCCTTCCGTCAGGAAGGTCTGTGCAGACCCCGAGGCAGGTGCTGGGGCTGTGTGGCGTGTGCGGCCGCGGCCAGACGGGGCGGCGGACCTCACCACGCGTGTGGCGCTCGCGGGCTGGGGCGCGCTGGTCACGGAGCCCTGCGGGGCCCAGCTGCAGGGCTGCACAGTCCCATCCACAGCGGGGGCCGACCCTGGACTGCTCCCAGCAGCCGGGGACAAGCCGAGCAAAAACACGGACACTGAAGCTTCATTGTTCAATAACTAGAATTCTCTTTCAAGTATTTTTCTGTTTACTTTGGCGGCTTGGTCAGGAGGTGTTAGGACGGCACAGTCTCATGTGGTGCCCAACGTGTTTTTAAACTTACTCTGGACGCTGCGATCTCTGAGTCCCGGAGCCACAGCCACGGACCCACGCCCGCGAGGACACGCCACAAGGGCATCGCCGTGCACCTTTTTCTTGTTCTCAGTTTTTTCTTTACTACCTCGGCCTGATCATCTGTACGGCCACGTCTTCAGGTAAAATCGTGCAAGTTGAAACTATTAGGTATGGTCCTTGTCTGCTGTGAGGGTCCTTGAGGAAATCTTTCTAAAATAGATAATGAGTAAATGAATGGTGTAGGGCTATGGGTCAGGAAGAAATTGGTGACGCATGGATTTGTTTATGAAAGTTTGGGTTCCGTTGACTGGCTCATTTCAAGTTCACCTCTGAGGCTGTTCTGAAGTAGAGAAATTTTTGCCACAGATTTATGATTTCTTGGGGGGAAATGCTAGGATGTTTCACAGAAGCTCCCAGACGTCCAAGTGTCAGGTTTGGGTCCAGTCCCTCTGTCCTCTGTGAACCTGAGGCCAGCCACCCTTCCCAGGCCCTTCCATTCATCCCAGCCACAGTCATTCAGGTGTGGCCTTCTAGAACATTCTCAGAGCCCCTGTGGGGCCCCGGTGGCCTCATGTGGCTCTCCCATGGCTGTGTCCATCTCATAAAAGAGGAAGGTCCACCTTGGGAGGAGGGAAGGTTGCCGTCAAGTACGAGAGACAGGGGTTCCACTGTCCTCTGAAGCCCAATCCTTCCAACAGCCGCACACTGTGCCCACTGATTGCACAGGGTGCAGGCGAGAGACGGTGACCATGATGGGTCCCACTGGAGGGGCACTTGCTGGTGATTGGGGAGGCCGGAACACGGCAAGTGTCAGCGTTCTGGGGTCTCTGGAAGGCCAGCACTGGGTTCGATTCTGCACCTTCTGCCCCGCCGCCCCGCCAGGGCTCACCCTCCTGACCCAGGCAGATTCCGTTCTTGGGGCCTTGACCAGGCACGTTAACCCGACACGTGCCCCACATGGGGTCGGAGTGTCTCTCACCACCGTGAACGCTGGGTTTTCGGCATCAGGATTAGAATCCAGGAACGCACTTTGCATTCGGGGCTCAGCTGGTGAGCTGCAGGGACACTGCCACACTGGGCTCTTTCTCGGCCCCACGGCGAGCTGGCCCAGACGTGGGGATGCGGGGACTTCTCCGACGCAGTGACTGCCCATGCCAGGCCTGTAGCCTGCTGGGAGTGGGGGACGACCGGTGCCGTCACTGGTGGACACGCAGCCCTCCCGGCCTGGGTGCGTGGCAAACCAGGGGGAGAAGGGCCAGAGCACGCAGGCTCTCCAACCTGGGAGCGTTCGCTCCAGGCTCCAGAATTGACAGACCTCGGGCGAGCTGTGAACTGCTGCCTGACTTCACAGGGACAAACCCGACTGCGGACACAAGCCCGTGCTAACTCCGCACGCCCACCTGCTACGCATTGCAGCCCAAGGCCGTTACCCCTGAGGACGCTGCCGACGTCTGGCCAGTTGAGCCCCTTTGAGGGGAGGCACCGTGCCAGATGCCACGCTGGTGATTACGCTTCCTTCCAACTCCGGGACCAGCGTCCTGCGTCCCCACCATCCACGTCACCTTTGACGATGGCGTGGTGCAGACGAGCGGGTCGAGTCAGAGACCGCGTGACTCCGGCTTGAAGAAGACCCATGACCTTTGCTCCCCAGGGCCCTCGTCTGGCAGATGGGCACGCGGCACACGTCCCTCGTACGCTTGTTTCTAGACCCACACAGAAGCCCGTGTGGAAATCCGAACACGGCACATGCATGCTGCTCTCAGAAGGGGCCACACTCGCGCTGGTCACTGAGAAATCCAAGTGGATCGTAGGGTTTGTGAGAAGTGCCAGAGGTCCTCCCACCCATGGTGGGTCCGAGCCCCTCCGAGGGCCATGCCCTCCCCTCTGCCTTCAGGCACGGTAGACGTCTGATCCTATCTCTGCAGAGCCCGGGGAGCGCCGGCATTTCTAGAAGAGAGTCTATAAATAGCCGGCATTTCGGGGCGTCCCCGAGGAGCTTGGTCTATAAAGACCCCGGTAATTGCACTTGTTTCCTCCTTTTATTGCGAGCCGTGCATTGGGTGATGAGTGTGTTTTTCGGGCTAATGGCAACAGTATCTTGAAGGAAAATGCCATTCCTGGATACAATGATGCATCTCCTTGACTTCACCAGTAAACACATCCCATCAGGGGGTCGCTAATATGCTTTTATGACCTCCCTGTCAGAGCGGGCGCCATCACCACGCTTGATAAACTCTTCTTTCGGGGCTTCCTTTTAATTTTATTTTTTATGCAATCATGGGAGACCATAACCCATAAATTTGGCCTGATGCTCTCTCACTATTAACTAATCCCGAAGCAGCCCTCTGGGGTCCGGCAGGCACAAACCCGTCGGAGGATGAGCGTGGGATGTTGGAAATGATATCCGCCCTGGGACGGAGGCTTAAAGACCGAGCCACTACTGTTGTCTTTGCCATCCGAGCCACAACTTGACTAAATGTCATTTAGTGGAAGTGCTGGATTCTGCAGGATTTGCAGATGGGACTGTTTGTCTTTAATAAATTCATTGACTCACAGAAGAGGTATTAGATTGTTTGCTGGAGAAAAGGATGTGTCAGGGGCACCAGACCGCTGATGGGCCGTTTCTCATTAGGTCTGTGCAGGCTCCAAAGTGCTCAGATCCAAATTAAGCTCCAGAGCCCTTTTGGAAAACACTGGAACAGCTGTGTGATGGGGAGTGGAATTTCAATGGGGTCCCCAATCAGGGACATCGAGGGGCATGGCCAAGGCCCCGCCGCCGAGCCGGACCCGCAGGCGCGGCCGTGTGCCTCCACTGGGAGCCTTTCACGTGGTCCCACGGGGGTCGCTCCCGGGCTCCGACCCCGAAAACCCCAAGTGCAGGAGCTGTTTCTGAGGACAGTTTTCAGCTACCGAGGACAATTACCCACATAGGATTCTTTTCGAAGTAAAACTGAAATTGAAGAGATATTGGAAGCTAACTGTGGGAGTAGTTTTGCTTTTGAATTTCCTATTTATCTACCTGGAGGTCTGGGGAGGAGGAGCCAGGATCGATGGCACCTCGAACCCCTCCCGGTTCTGTTGTCATTATCGCTGATCTCGGATCCTTAATCTCGGATCGCTAATCTCGGATCGCTGGCTCCCCCCTGCAGGCACTCCGTCCTTGGGATCGAAGCTGAAGCCTTCTGTCGTAAAGTCGGTGATAATCAAATCTCATTTTACAGGGAACTCTCAATTCCAAGGTATTTTTTTTTCTTTTGCTTGTTTTGTTCCACTTGCTTGCGTGTGTCGCCTGGGGGCTGGGCAGGACCTGGGGAGGTGCACTGGAAGTCGTGGCCAACGCTGAGCCCAGTGATTTCCGCACGCAGACCACTAACAGGCATGTGTTCTTGTGACGGACCCAGCGAGCACTTACGGAGCGCCTAGCCTGTGGGGGGCTTTGTCCTCGTGCTCCGAAGGAAGAGCGGACGGAAGGGAAGGAATCTCTTTCCTCAAGTGGCTTTCGTTCCAGGTGGAGGAGGCGGACCACACGCGTGTGCACGCGTGTGCGGTCAGTCCTCTGGAGGACGGGGTGCGGGGCTCGCTGGGGGGCCGGCACGGTGCGACGGGCTTGGGCAGAGGCCCAGTGGGACACACATGAACACTGACTGGCCGCTCAGCTGGGGGCTGCGGGGCCGTCCACCGGCGCGCACCTGCGCTAGCGGCCACGCTTCCCAGCCGCTGAACGTGGCCGCTGCCTTTCCTGGGGGAGCTGTGAAGTTCAGCCTGGGCACTGCTTCGGCAGAGATGAGGGTCCTGGGACGTCACATGTATGTTACATGTATGTATGGTTGGGATTTCAGTTCAAGAGCACGAGACTTGACAACCTCGATTTAACAACCCTATCTTGGGGCAGATGCAGGTCCCGAGACCCTGCGGCGAACGCAGTTGTGCTTGGGCTGGGGCAGTGTGCTGTCCGGACAGACATGGGGGCTTCCGTGTTTTCAAGCAAATGAGGTGGGCTGGGCACCCCTCTCCTTACACAGGATCATTGCTGCTCCGTGTGGTGCCACCACAGAGCCGCCGGCGTGGTGGGCGCTCAGCCAAGAGTCCCTGAATCGGATTCCTCTACAGTTCGCCTGGCCGTTGCCTGGAGCGTGTCCCAGTTCTAACGCACCTGTTTCATCTTGAGCGTCGAGCAGTCCGTCGTTAACCTAAATTCCTCGACACGCATACGCAGTGACAGGCCTGTGGTTGCGTGATTTTGCATGTGTGTCAGAGGGACATCAGGCCTGTCTCCTGAGCTGGCGACATGGCCCAGCCCAGTGGCCTTTCTTCTCCGTCCTCGCGTGGGGCTCTCCCTGCCTGTGAGTCTGGGAGCCTGGCCACTCCAGGGCTGGTTTCTAAGCCACTGGAGAGTCCTTTGCTGTGGGTCACCTGCCTGGGGTGGTGAGGAGCCCTGGTTACTGTGCGTGGAGCCACAGGCCCGTCCCCTGAGTCTGGGGCAGGCCTGGCAAACAGAGCGTCACGGCTTGTGACACGTCCTTGAGCATCAGCGCTCGGACATGGGGAGACCAATGGGTTTGCTTGGAGGACACGGTTTTATCAAGACTGAGAAGTCACAGCCGATCAGGTTCCCCGGCTTCGCCTGCAGAGGGCTTCTGAGTTATTGCGAAAACCCTTAACTCGAGTATAGTTTTGGTTCCTCCGTCTCCTTCTGGCTTCCTCCGTCGCCTCCCCTTCTTTGATCCCAGACGCCTGTTTGAGCTACAGTCCTCTCGGCTGATACGGTGTGTAAGCCAACCGGGAAAAACACAGCGATATATAGAAATGTGTGTGTTGGATGTTCACAAGGATGGAGTTATCATTTTGGGAAACAGGGAACCCAGCAGATGTGTGTCTTACAGCTCTTTCTAACAACCATTGACTCTCGGTTGCTTTTCAAATATATGCATAAGAAATGAGCTTGGAATTTTAGTGTCTCTTGATGAGCGTGAGGTACAGAATATGTGTTTTCAGTGCCCGGTCAGTGTTCCAGGTAGCACTCCCGCTTTGGTGGAATACTGTCCACACTGGGCCAGCACCACCCAGAGACCTTTCTGCAGTCACGGGGAATGCTCTGGATCTGCCCCGCCCACGACGGCGGCCACAGCCATTCCTGGCGATGGAGCACGTGCCCCGGGGCTGGTCAGGTTGAGAAACTGGACTTTAAATTTTATTATTGAATTTCGGTCCCACTTGAGTAGCCACATGTGGCTAAATAGCTACCCCCATTAGAGCGGGATTTAAGAGTATCGTAGGAGCTGCCGGCCGGAGATTACAGCCGCAGCTGTAAAAGCCGGAGGCTTGTCAGAGACACGCAGCGGCGGCGGCGGTGAACTTGCAGCTTCAGGAGAAGGAGGGGCCTGGGAGGAGCTCTGAGCCTGTGGGCGGCTGGAGGCACCTGCCTTCTCCAGGGAGCAGGGGCAGGGCCAGCGACCCACCTGCGTGTTCCCACCACTGAAGGCTGTCTGGTGGGTGTCCTGGACGCCAGCCCGAGACCCGGCCACCTGGTGAACCCAAAGGGTCACAGGGCCCGTGGAGTCAGGTAGGACACCCCCTCGGCCGCCGCCACCAGGGACAGCTGCACACCCCCCACACACCTGCCAGGCTCTCCGGCTGCTGTGGCGAAAACATGCGTCACACACAGTGAGGACCTCCTATCAAGGTCGCCAAACAGCCGAGACACGAGCTGATGTGGACCCTGCAAGCTGGAGAGCTTGAGGAAGCAAGACAGCGTCCCCGGTTCCCGGATGCTCCTGTGGGGGAAGGGCAGGCTGGGCGCGCCGCCCACCCCTGTAGCCAGGGTCACCGGGGGCCGAGGAGAACGTGACCTGAGACCCACAGACGGGGCATCCAGGCCCTGGAGGAATCAGGGGGCAGCCAGGCACTAACTGCAGAGATGACACTGTACTTGTGAGCGGGTTCTCCCCGACTCACCCGGAGGTGACCTCACCCCTGCGCCTCCTCCTGGTGCCTGACGCATTCTGCGCCCAGGCCTGTTCCCTGCCCTGGGGGAGCGCCTGGGCCAGCCTCCGACTGGGTGGTCCAAGCCCAAGCCGACCTCCCCGCCAGTGTCCCTGCTGTGTAGACAGTCATGCACTGGCCATCATCTCACCGGTTCTGCAGGTGAGGGGAGGGAGCCTGTTTCCGCCCCCACGCTGCTTTGCCGGAGCTTTCCCCTTGTGTGGGGCGTGGCCATAGGCTGAGAACCAAGGGCAGCTGGTGGTTGGACACCCAGACCCGGCCACTTTGGTGTGTCCCGTACCAAAGTCCCGCTTCCCCAGAAGGGCTGACTCCAGGGTGCACGGGGCTATCTGGCCCGAGGCCGTGCCTGTCCCCCTGCCCTCACTCCAAATAAAGCACCTCCACCTCACCCTCCGGAGAAGCTGCTCCCGCCACCTTAAGACCAAGGCAGGCTGCAGAGCTCTTTGACGGCATCCAATAACCGCAGAGGCAGCAGGTCATGGTGATCCCAGCGAGTGAGGCTGCCGGGCTTCCCTGCCCGCTGAAGGGACCACTTCCATTAGGAAATTTCAAATTCAAAGTGTGAGGCCGCTGCTCTGAGTGAGGGACAGATAATGTCACTCGGACGCTGTCCTTTGAAGTCACTCTTGCTGTCTCTGCCGGCCTTTCCTGGTAGTATTTGTTGAAAGGGTGATGGGACCGAAAATGGATCTGATCGTCTTTCTCCGTCAGATCATTTAAGCAAATTAATACCAAAGAGCCAATTTTCTTGTCTTTGTCTTCTTGCTAAAAGCAAGGAGAGGTAGAGAAACCTTGGGATGCTATAATTCTGTGTGGGGAGAAGCAGTCACGGAAGCGGGTGTCCGTTCCGCTGAGCGCGAGTGCGGTCTCTGGCCCGTGTCTGGTCCGTCGGTTCTCAGCGGGGGCGGGGACGCTGGGACCCGCTGGCTCTTTGCACGGATCGGAAGTTACGTTTCTACACTTACTATTTCCCTCCCCGATTCTCCTGGTCTCTTTGCTCCTGGCTTTGCTAACGCCACAGCTGTCGGGATGCCTGCGTGTTCCCCGGACGGTGTGGGGCCAGGGACCCAGAGTAGCTACGAGACCCCGTCTGAGCGCCAGCTCTGTGACCGCCGAACAGGATGGCCTCGGATCCCTGTTCCCCGTCCGAACCACCGGCGCGTGGCCCCACGAGGCGTCGTCCCCTCCACCGCCAGCTCCAGCAGGGAGGTCCGAGCCCCTCGCGCGGCGGGAGCCCCCGAGTCTCTCCCCCGCCAGCGACGGATGGCGTCGCTCACATCTCTGCCCGGCCGGCCAGTGCGAGGACAACTCCGCAGGTGACACGCAGCGGGTAATGCGTAGTTTGTGTCTAAAGGACCAGCCCTTAAAAAAAAAAGTATCCCAGCAGTGAAATGGTGGATGCTGGGTTCTTTCTGGCAGATCAGGAAATACCCTGCTGATGACCTTTAGAAATTCGGTCCCTCTAACGTTTTTTTTTTTTTAAAGATTTATTTATTTGAGAGAAACAGAGAGAGGGCATGAGCAGAGGGAGGGGGAGAGAGAGTCCCAAGCAGACGCCCCACCGAGCACAGAGCCTAACACGGGGCCTGATCCCAAACCCTGAGATAATGACCTGAGCCAAAGCCGAGAGCTGAATGCTTCAGCATTGCCACCCCACGCCCTGAAACTCAGTCCCTCTCCCCCCGAAGCAGTGGGTCAGAGAGATGAGCTCGCGGAGCTGGTCGTTTACCTGCTGCGTGATTTTACCACAGTCCATACCCCGACATAAGAAGTCAGACCCCGGATGCTTTATTCGAATCCGACCCAAGTGAGGACTTTTCAAGTCATTCAATGGCTGCTCTAAACTGTACTGTAAGATCTGTGCCCGCCGGGCTGTGCCACGCCGGGGAGCGTAAGTTTGTTTATATTTTGGCACAAATCCCGCCAAGACCGTGTTGCGCACGAATCTCCCGGGGAGAAGTAGATACTCCTGCTCTGTCGGGACCTCAGGTTGGGACCTGCACATGCCTGTGTCGGGGATCCCCGGGAGGAGCCGCTGAGACCGAGCCCAGGGGTGCCTGTCCCTCCAGCGCCCCGCTAGGACCCCCGACAGCATCAGATGGCACCGGAGTCTCCCACCAGCCCAGGGTGCTGCTCTCGTCTTAGTGATTTCTCTGCTGCTCCAGTGTCCATTATGTCCTTGGCCCCGGACAGCGCCTTGTCCTACAGCATTTGGGACTTTCCGTAGTGTGTGAGTCAGCAAGACCACAGTCCAAGGTGTTTCCGCCTTGTGTGTGTTTGTGACTCGCCTCTTCCTTTGTTCTCTGGAAAGAGAAGTTCCGGGACATTAGCGTAATGGCCGCGCGGCTGCATTCTACAAGCCGGCAATGTCTTCGCAGAGGCCTCAACGTTACTTGGTGTCAGCGCTCATGCTCCCATGGACCCCAAAGTCTCACGTAGGGATGTCTCCCAAGAGAGTGACGGGTAAGTTCACACGGGCATCTGTCCCCGAGCATACACGCCAGCGTTTCTCGTGGTACCAAGAAATGTTAGCGGAATATGTATCCGACCGGAACGAGGTTAGCTTGTGTCCCAACACAGGAGCCCGTGCACAGTTCTCCCTCCGTAGTACGTTTACTCAGGATGTAAACGTGGAAATTCAAATTCCGAAGGGCACTCCCCCTGTGTTCTCTCTTTTGTCATAACTTCGTGTGTATGTGTTTGCGTCGAACATGTATCTGGAAAGACGTACAACCCAAAATGATACAAATACTTCTATCTGGTTGGTGGGGTTGGGAGTGATTTTTAGTATCTGTAGGGATTGTCTGGATTTTCACCATGAGCATATGTTATGTTTTTAAAAACAAATAAAAAGCTAAATGTAGCAAAGAAAGAACATGGGTCCTTGTCTTTTCCCACACGCGTTAACAAGTGGGTTGTCCGCTGGCCAGTGGGTGGCGAGAGCCTCTGTCCCTCCCAAGCCTTCGCCCCCTTCTGACGTTTCCACGCAGACAGCCAAGAGCTGCCTTCCCCAGCGCGGCTGCTGAGGCCGAGCGGCTAGACTCGGACCACGGGAGCTTTCCCAATATTCATTTGGCCTGACTTAGGTCACTTCCTCAGGACGCAGGTGAACGGAAAACGACTTCCTACGTTCCTGGGTGACGGGCTTTTTGGGATTCCTCAGTGGTGGACACGGTTTCCTGCATGACGACGCCATCCCACAAAGTTTACGTGTTGGTGCGTATGAACACATACATATATATTGGCTACACGTAGGACACCGAGGCGCACCCTTTCCAGATGATTCTTTGACCTTTTCTGTTCCCAAGGATAAAGCAAGGTCACGGTTACTGGAAGGTCTTATCTGGCAGAACACGCTTCGGAAGTGTGGAATGAGTACGTCTGGGTCTAGCTCCGCCGTCTTCTGTGATTTTGACTGTGACGATCACAGGGGCACAGAGTCTCGCCTCCGGGGAACTCGGTCCTGTGGGTCAGACGTGCTCAGCGTGTAGAGACCGGGGACCTTGCGTTTGACGACTGTAGGAAGTGCACGTGACTCCCATAAATCGTGCCCGACGTCCGCACTCTGCGTGGAAATCGTGCGGGGAGCGATGGCCGGCTGTGTTGTGTGACACGTGTCTCCCCCTCGCCCCCCACGGTTTGTGGGTCCCACACGGTGCCGGTGTGCCATGGTGAAGGACGAGGCTTTAAAACCCCGCAGGCGCGGGCCTGGACCCTGACTTCGCTGCCGACAACCTGTACGATCTTGGATATCTTTCTCCAATCTCTGTAATTCTCTGCGGGTTTTTTTCATGCATAATCCTTAGTTAAAAATGTCTACCCCGTAGGATGGTTGAGAAGAATCAAAGGAATGCTGGAATACCACGCAGCCGCCCGAAGCAATCACACACGGTAATTACGCTGTCATTACCGCGTCGAGACGGCTGCCGACGGCGCCTTTGCTGGAAGTCTGCGCAGAGCGCACCCAGGTCTGTCCTTTCTCGGGCTCACGTTGGAAAGAGCCGGCAGCCACATGGCTCACCGTTGTTGACCACCAACCTGTGTCCTCACAAAGGGCCGGGTCTGGAGCCTCCGCTGGCCGGGGAGCTGGATGTGAGGCCCCTGAGCCCTGTCTGAGCCCTGGGACACGCAGAGGCAGGGAGAGGGGCTCTGCGGGCGTGTGGGTCTCCGTGTAAACCAGTGTCCCCGGAAACACGGTGGTGGGCAGGACGCCCTGCCGGCCGTGGATCAGGACAATTCGGCTCCCGCAAAGCTCCAAGCTCAAGGCCCGTCTGCTTCTGTGACTGCCGTGACTTCCCCGCGTCTGTGTGTACTTGCTCCGCTCCTGTCGCTCCGTTTCCTTGGACGAGCTGGACTCACGCTGGCCAGGAGCCCCCGGTTTCCCTCTGTTCAGCTCTTGTGTGTTTCTTCTTCCCTCGAGCTGCTGCACATTAGTTATGCAACGAGTGCGTTTTCGGCCGGTTTTTCTGTGGCCCCTTTGGAGAGTCTCCATTCTACGTCTCGGAACATTTACGCGCCGTGCCAGGAGGGGACGGTGCCCCGCATTCATGAGAGGGCCTCTCGGACAGCTCGGCGCCTCCTCATGCCTCATTTGTGCCGCGTCGCCGTGGTGTTTAGGACTCCTCCGTCTTACTAGAGCGAGGATTACCATGTTATTGGTTATAAAGCCGTTAAGCTCTCTTTTCGGGTTTGTTTCAAATCCTGATCTCCGGGCACCAGCCAGGGCTGGCGGCACGCGGCGGGGCGAAGGCAGGAGGGTGGACCACCGCTCGGCCTCCTCTGCGCCTGCGCCTGCGCCCAGCCCCCCTCAGCGTAGGAGCCCGATTTCCATTAGCGGATCAATAAGGGACGGAATCCGAAGTCAGCCTCTTGGCTGTTCCTGATGGTTCCCGATGTGCGTTTTCCTCCAGGGGAGCAGAACGGCAGCTCGGAATGGGTCTCTGTCTAGTTATCTGACTAAGA
This sequence comes from Mustela nivalis, assembly GCF_964662115.1. NCBI lineage: Eukaryota > Metazoa > Chordata > Mammalia > Carnivora > Mustelidae > Mustela > Mustela nivalis. Next base: position 146,209,118 of record NC_139026.1, on the reverse strand, counting down.
ACATGAAAATTATATTTTATCACAGAATTTGTAATTTTCACGCATGTAAGCAGAGAAGTGTTACAGATCGTAAAGTTAAATGCCAGCACACTGTGGTGACTCGAGAAGGTCACAGGGCTTAGCCTGGGTGAGCGAGGGGGAGGCTCCCTGACTCCCCGGACCGCTCTGTCTTCCCACTTGGCTGGTCTCGGGACCTGCCTCGGCTTCTGTCTGGCCACTATCCTGTCCGCGCCTGTTGTTACTGGGCCGGCCTCGGGACCAAACTCCGGTTCCGACATGCCGGTGACGTGAAGCTCTGTGAACACGGAATCATATCCCCCAAGTTCCCAGTGGCCCCTTCCTTCTCAAGAACAATGGATGTTGGCGGCAGCGATCACAGCAGCGGGGGCCGGATTCATTGCTCTGGGGTCCCACCCCCTCTGGAGCCCGGCTAGACCTCCTCACCCCCGTCCACCATCTTTTTTAGCAGAACCCCCCCTGGTGCCACCTTCCCAATCCTTCTGGAAACACCTGCCTGCGAGGCACAAGCTGTCCTGAGCAGCTTCTCTGTTGTTCTGATCCTTTTGGTTTAATGGTTCACCTGTAAGCAGGGCCCGGCTACTCAGTGGGCAGAGCACGAGGCTCTTGATGGTTCACCTGTCCTCCGTTCATCCCCTCACTCATCTTTACTAAGGTTTCCCTTCATTCCTTCCGTACTCACTAAGTCTCAGACGGTGTCTGAGGAATACGGAGCTCAGTGATGGGTACATGCGTGAACAGAAGACAGAGGTGACACGCAGACAGGCAGATGGCGGACGGCACATGCCGCAGGGCCACACCCTGGGAGAGGGCAGGGTTGTGCAGGAGAGGCCAAGGTCAGAGACGCTCTCCAGCACAGCGGACGCATGTGGTGCAGGAAAGCCAAACCCGGCCCAGGGCTCTGGGCTGCCTCCTCAGGCCGGGCAGGTGTGTCCGTGGTTCTGGAATCACCGAATCCCAGTTCAGCTGAGGCAGCAGCCACTCACTCCCCAGATTCAGAGCAAAGACACAAAATAAGATGTAAATTAGGAGGGTTCCTTAATCATCTCTGTTCCCACCACAAACATGCATCCATTTTCTTGGCTTTTTGGGCAATTTTTCAAAGCTGTTGGCATCCCGAGTTTGAGTTTTCGCCAAGTTATTCCAACTAAGCTGGATTATGGGTCAGCAGACATCCGTGTGCTGAGCTCAGAGCCTAAAAGCTTTGGAGCAATGGATCTAATGAAAAATTTAATATCACCCACTTCCTCTTTCTATTGCCTTTTTGTTTGGTTTCCACAGGAATCTATGTCTGTGTTTGCTGTAGGCGGAGGCCGTCTCGTCCTCTTAGCCTGTGATTAGAAGGACAGCACAGCAGGGTGAACGCCTACAGGGCTCTGGCGGGAAGGGGGTGGTAGTGCGTGCGTGTGTGTGTGCGTGAGTGTGTATCTGTGTGCGGGGACATGTGTGTGCGTGCGTGTGTGCACACAGAGGTGTGTGTGTACACACGTGGTTCACGCAAGTATGTGCGTGTGGATATGTGCACGTGTGGGTGCGCGCAGGTGTGCAGGCCTGTGTGAATGTGGAGCGTGTGCGTGCAGGTGTGCCCCCGTGTGCACACATGCACGTGTATGTGTGCATATGTGTGGGCATGTGCAGGCATGTGCCCATCCGTGTGTGCAGGCGTGTGCCCGTCTGTGAGGTACATGGGTGCTGTGCGGCCCTAGGAACCACTGGCGATCCACCGACAGGCAACGTGGAGTGGAACTCTACGCCTGCGCTAGTGTGTCCGTTCTCAGAATCCGCAGTCTCGCTGACGTGAGACACAAGACACAGAGCAGTCAAATCTCGGTCTGAGCCTCAAGATGTAAAGATGATTTATGTGCGCACGTGTGTAACGCCGTCTTCTTACCCTCCGCTTCACAGCTACCCGCCCGCACACGGACGCGTCCGGGCCCTCGTAACACAGCCACAGTGACGTTCGGGAAGGCTGGGTCTCGCCCGGACACGCAGGTCAGGGAGCCGCCCCACCCACGTCCGTGCGGACGCCTGTGAGGAAGGCAGCACCTGACTTCAATCGCTCTTTCTCTGGGTATTTTTGGGGGACGAGGGCTTTCAGGTTCCACTTGCTACGTGCACACAATCATACCCTGAATTTGTGGCGTCCTCACCATTAAAGCTGGGGCGCAAAGTCATCAATCCGGGATCTCAGAACTGCATCGGGGGGAAAAGCCCTGAAGTCTGAACATATCATGTCACTTTCTGCAATTCTCCCTACTCGGAAACTGCGGGGATACACCCGTCCCCGTCTTGCGTCATTTACCTGAGGGGCGCACGTCCATGGACAGCCTTGCAATTCCCAGTATTTTAACAGCCCGACATAACCAACCCCAGTTCTGCCACGAACGCTTTTCCTGCTGTGGTTTCCGGTGAGCCTGGCGGAGCCATGGAGGGCGCTGGGGAGGGAAGGTGGCCTCTGCGGCCGGGCGGCTCAAGGGGAGACCCACCTGTCCTCGGACAGAGCCGGCCTCCTGCTCAGGGGGAGGGGGAGGGAGCACCGGAAGGCAGCGCACGGGGGGGGGGTGGGGACAGGGACAAGAAGTGCCATGTCCGTGCACCTCACAGAGCATGAGGCTGACCTCCATCCTGCTGCCTCATCTCCCGGCGGACGGGTGACGGTCACAAGTGCCTCGTTGGTGCACAGCCGGGGAAGCAGGTGTCTCAGGGCTTCCCAGGGCCCCGCATCCCACAGAGGCTCCGCGATCACACACACGCTGCCGCTCCGCTGTTCGCCCTACCCGTGACCGCACAAGTCCTGCGTCAGAAGCATCCGGAAATGTCTAACCTGCTGTCGTTCATGATGATGTGAAAGGGAGGAACCACCTCCTTGTCACTTCCAGAACAAACCCGCCTCCAACTTTTGGAACCTTCAGCATTTGGGGATAATAACCCTGTGGCGACCAAAGACACGAACCCCGTGCAACTCTCTGATTCTCCTGCGCTGCCGTCACGAGGAAACCCCACAGAACCAGAACACAACGGCAGGCCCCACGCCGTCCCCACCTCGCGGCTCCGGTGTATGCGCAGGGACAGCAGCGCTCTCCCGAGGACGGTCCCGAGGCATGTAACCTCCCACGACCCGCACGAGAGACACGGACGAGGGGAGGGGTGAGGACTCGTGACTTCCTTCACCGTCTGGGGGTGTCCGGACCCTTCCTCGCTGATTTCCGCTTGAAGTCCTGCACACAAACCAGCCTTCACCCCAGCTGAACCCAGACCAACACCCTCCGTGTGGCCGGCAAGAAGGACGCTGTTCCGTCGAGGACGGCGCTGGCACCGGGCCCAGCTGTGCACACGCAGGGGCGTTGTTGAATGCATCGTGTTGCGTGATGCAACACGGCTTAGATGGGAGCTAAATGGGAAGAAGACGTTAGAGTATCAGAGCGATTTTCCTCCCGTTTGCTCAAGCATTTCGCGGAAAGAGTGGGAGACTCTCGCTGCTGGGACATTCAAGGTTGAGCTGGTGAAAACGTCCGTGAAGTCATGGAGGGGAGGGCGTCCCCGCAGAAGCAGGGGGAGTCAGGAGTCTCCGCTCTCACGAACATTCAGGGTCCGCAATCCCCATGTACAAATTAGAGTTATTCACTAAGCTGGACTGCGTTGAACCGTACCTTGTACAACTCCCGGAGACGGCAGGGTGCCCCGCGGCGGGTCTTTGCGGCAGGAGCACACTCACTCCACCAGCACTGGCGGCCCCACTGTCACTCTGCTCTTGCAGAGGCAGCTACTAGACCCCAGAATGCACACACAGCCTCTCACCGCATCCGCAGCATCGCCTGCCTCCGTCGAGTCCAGAGGACCCGGCTCTCAGCTCCGAGTCTCGCTCGGCTTCCGACATGGCAGCACACAGCGACGGCACATGCCCAGACACTCTGATGCGCCTCGAACCACGGGTCTCCCCAGATCCTTCAACTGATACCAGTTTCCATCCTTCCTGGGTCCTTCCTGGAATCTACTATTCCAACACCTGGCCAAATTTCGTGGTTTCCCATACAGAACCCATCCGCCCTGTAATGTATGTGGACCTGCAAACCATCACTTTCCGAGTCCTTACTACAAGTCAAGCACTGGGTTAAGGCTCACGCATGGGCTAAATTATTTCATTGATCACTGGCGACAACCCTACAAGGTCAATCATTTTCTTTCTTTTTTTTTTAAAGACTTTACTTTTATTTATTTGACAGACAGAGATCACAAGTAGACAGAGAGACAGGCAGAGAGAGGAGGAAGCAGACTCCCCGCTGAGCAGAGAGCCCGATGCAGGGCTCGATCCCAGGACCCTGAGATCATGACCCGAGCCGCAGGCAGAGGCCTCAACCCACTGAGCCACCCAGGTGCCCCAAGGTCAATAATTTCACCCCATTATGTGTGTTAGTGAGCTACGGCCCAGGGTCCGCACGGTATTTGTCCATGCCCTTCTGGAAGTCCGCAGAGCTGGGACTGACTTTCCCCTTCACGGACCCAAGTCCCCGCTCTCGGCGCTGACCTGTGACTCTCTGCCCCTCGGCCGCGTGAAGTCTTTCTTGGGCAGGAGAGGCTCTTCGTCACCACACAGAGAGACGTCGCCCCGTTCGGTCGAGAGCGGGACAGCAGAGGGTGGCTTGAGGCACCAGCGGCCTACGGGGACACGGTCTTCCATCCCGCCTGGAAACGGGTGGAAACAGGACCCGGAACCTGGGGTGCCTGTGCTTGCTGCCTGGGACCCCCCGTTGGTGCCCAGCAGAGAGACGGCAGTGGCGGCCGGGCAGGAGCCGAGGGGCCCCTCGGAGGCACGGACTGTTCTGCGTCCTTCTGTTCGCTTTCCCCTCGGCGCTTCTGAACCATGTGCTCGGCGGCATGAACCCTGCGCCGGCCGGTCTGCAGACGCCTCGGTGCCCGCTGCGTCTCCCTCTTCGGCCGGGCGTCCCCGCCCGCGTCTGCAGCCCTGTCGCTGACGGGGAAGCGAGAGCCGGAGCCCCGGAGGACGTGAGCAGGTGGCAGGTGAGCGCGTCTGAGCCGCGTCTCTGCTGCCGCGGAGGGTAGGCCCCGCAGGCTTCTGGAACACGGGCCCTCGGTCTTGCTCCTCCTCCCTGCGCGGTGGCCGCGGGGGCCCGGGGATCTGCATGCTCTGCCCAGCCTCTGGCACCCGAGGGCCAGACTCCCCGTCCCCGGGCTGAGCAGACACGGAGAACCTCCGGCGGCGGCAGCTGCAGGCTCGGCTGCCCGCGGGCTTGGGTTCCCGCGAGGCAATGGAGCGTGGGCGGCTCTTCCGCGTCGGTGCGCCGGCGTCCTCGGGGAACACGGCCGGCCCAGCCGATCCGGCCTCCGTGGGCTCAGATGGAACGTATCTCGTCCTCAGATTTATGCCGGCACTTCACCGCTCCCGCACACGACTGCTCGGCACAGCAGAGTCATTGCAGCCTGTCATATTTGTCTTTGGAAATTGTAACAAATTATGGTGATTTATAACATCAAACTCTGCTCTCGCGGCTCTCCCCAGACAGCGAAGTCGCTGACGGCAAGGTTCCGGGCCGTCCATTTGCTCCGTGCGGAGGTGACAGTGAAGCATGCGCGCTCTCCTCAGCGTGACACTTGCTGTCCCTTTGAGGGGAGCCTGTCACCATGACTCAGGCCGTGACCGCACCTTTGCCCCAGGGTCCCCAGCTGTCCTGGTCCTTCCTCCGGGGCACGTGGGGTCACCTCCAGCGGGACCGACGCTGGAGAACCTCCTAGACAGGGACCCTGCCCCTTCCACTCTGTGGGTGCCAACCCCGACCCGCCACGGTAGGGCGACCCTCCGACGGGAGCCACGGGGCTTGGTCAAGTCTCCCGCGGGACGCAGACCTTCCTCCACACTTTCTGGTCTCTTACTCTGAGGGGACGAGTGTCAAGTCCACTCCAGAGTTTCCCAGAGAACTCGGAGTCCTGGCCTCTAGGACCAGGAAGGGGCGCTGGGGGCACGAGGCCCAGGACAGCAGAGGTGGCTGGAAACCGGGGGCGGCAGGCTGACCCGTGTCCTGTGTGGTGGCGTTCGGAGGTGGGGTGAGGGGAGGTGGTGAGGATGGGGCCCCGTGACGGGGTCAGAGCCGTTGTGAGGAGGAGCAGCAGGCTCGGGCTCTGATGGGCCGGCCCCCGCCCGCACCGGTCTGGCACAGCACCCCGGCTGCCCCTGGCAGAGCCCCCATAGAGACGCCGCAGACCCACGGGCGGCAGGCACAGCCACAGAGCGGGCGGCAGGCACAGCCACAGCGTCCCAGACCCGCGCCCCGCGCTGCTCTCACATGTGCGTTCCACAGCTGAAGGACTGCGGGTCAGGACCGTGGCTCTCAGCAGACAGAAACGCAGCTTCTCCTAGAGCCGTCCTAGTCGAAATGGGGACACCGGGGTGGCTCTTCTTTAGAAACCAGAAGAGGGCTTGGGACTGGCCGTGGCAGCTGCTGTAACGGGATGGCGAACGCGGCGTTTGAGCACTCACCTCCGGTCCCCACGGAGGCCGTGTCACCGCAGCCCGAGGGCAGGACTGGAGGTTAAGATAAAGCCGACCCCATTGGCTGCGTGGGTTCACGTGCCCGGGGTCCGATCCTGTGTCCTCAGTCCCGTCCTTGACCCCAGCCACGGGCTGGTCCCTGCAGGGGCTGGTTTGGAAGCTGTTAGCCGCATCTCAGAGCGAGAGGCTGGTGTTGGCCGGTGTTGGGCAGATCTAGACCCTGGGACCCATCTCAGGCAGAATCCTGACAGCCCTTGGTCCACATGCACACACACGTCTGAGCTGGGCCAGCCCCGGGGATGCAGAAACAGCAGGCTGACGCGGAGACCAGGGGAGGGGACAGGGACATGGCGGAGGACACATCTCACCCCGGAGGACACATCTCACCCCGGAGGACAGCTGGGCGAGCCCCTGACCGAGGCCACGAGTGTAAGGGCTGCGGCGGCCCAGATGGGGAAACTGAGGGAGTCCCCAGGGGTCTTGCTGTGGGCCTGACAGGCTGTGGTTCACGCCCACGGGCTCCTGCCCCGTGCTGGGGGCTGGCGCGGGGACCTGCGTCTCTGTGCCCCAATCTCGCAGTGTCTTCTGAGGAGTGGTGTCGGGGACAGGACCAGAGCTGCAGTCACCAGCTGTCGTCGGCTCCACGACCGACTTGGTGGGAGACTTCGAACTCCTCGTCCCGGCTTTAATGACTTTGTTCAGCTTTGCGGCACTGATGTTGCTGGGAAAGATGACGCAGAGGCTTGAGTCCTTCCAGGATGTGTGTGTGTGCACCATGGCGAGGTCTCAGGGACTGGCCCAGCCTTGTGGGGACCCTCCCGCTCGGGAAGCAGAGCGACTGGGACGCTAGCAGCCCGATGCCGCTGGAGCCTTGTCTCCGACTCCGAGGACAAGACACCCGGCCTCATAGGGCCAGCCGGACGTGGAGAGGCCTGGGTCTCCCAGGGTCCCCACCGGACGGCTCCCCGTGGGGCGGCTGTCTGAGAGCACTGCTTTTATTTACAGGGACTGGATCAAACGAATATTTCTCATGATAAGTGGGAAGTGTCAAAATGAGCCACACACACAGAGTGGTGACAAAAGGATCATTTCAGTGAAATTACACAACATAAAGTGAGTCACTGAAACAGCAGCATTAAATACGATTTGCATGCAACATTGCATTGTGCAATTTCTGACACTCTGCGGAGAGGTATTAGGTCTGGAGTAACTACGTCGAGAAAGCAATTTGCAGAATTTCTGTTCTTTTAGCGGGTTCGAAAGCAGTGATTTTTTTTTTTTTTTTTGGTAGCTGACAAGTGAACAAAAACCAATAATTGAATAGCACCATTTTACCCAGAAGGCAGGCCGATAATTAGAGGTGTAGCAGCCAGTTTGGATTTTATCTCGACAGTGGCAGCTCCGGACTTTTTTTTTTTAAGCCGAGAACTGAAATCAAGGCCCCTGTACTCAACAAGAGAAGAAAACAGGCTTGTGCTTTCAGTTCTGCATGTCTGGCTGAGATGTGTGTTTTGGTCCCTAAGGGAAGGTCTGCGGGCCCTCGGTTGGAAAGGGTGTGTCCAGCAGGGACAAGGAACAAAGAGAAGTGCCCAGCGGCCAGCCCCGTCAGAGGTCCAGTGTGAGCAAGGTCAGCGGATGCTGCTAGGAAGCTCAGGATAGACAGCCACCTGCTGCCATCTGGTCCCCAGGAGAAGATTCTCCCCGTGCATCTCAGAAGGAAGGTCCCACCTCGGACACGGGTTAGATCTGCCGTCATGGCCCTCAGTGTGGCAGACCGTCCCGCACGTCGTGGTCTGAAGCCTAGGATTTGGTTTTGTGGGCTGTTGCCGCTGTGTGGACGAAGCCAGGGTTGACCGCCGTGAGGCGCGTCCCACCAGGGCAGACGGGGCCCTGCACGCACAGGCTCGTCTCCGCGCTCCCGTCCTGGAGGGCGATGGTGTCCGCAGTCGGAAGGGCGTGGGTTGCCCCCGGAGGGCTGGAGACGGAGACCGGGGTCCTGGCGCTCTTGTCGCTGGTCCCACTTAGGAGACCGCCTGTCAGGTCTTCCCGGCGCTGAAAGTGTAGCGTCTGGGCACGGCCTCCTGGGGGCGTCTGGGCACCCGATGAGCCCCCCACCCCGGTCGTCCGTGTGCTGGGAACACGCGTTGAAATGCTGCGCCTCCTGTTCATCGTGCACGTGGACGCAGAAGCCTGTTACCAGCCGTCTGTCTCTGATGGTTCCTCGTGTCCGGAAAGTCATCAGTTAGAGCCCCCGCAGGCCGCTCCGACTTAACTGAAGGTCAGGTCGGACGTCCCAGCAGTACCAGACGCTGCCGGCCGCTCCGCACGCGAGTCACCTCCGAGCTGCGTGTGGCCCCCGCGGCAGACAAGCCGGGGAGTTCGCTTGGAAAGAAACTCAAGCATCACCAACTTCTTTCTTCAGCGGACGAAGGGAGCTTCCGAGGCAGGAAGTACCCCTGACGAATGGTGGGATGGAGACCCTGGGTCCCTTCTGTGAGGGGGCGCTGGGGGCAGACAGGCTTTTGTAGAGAGAGGGCGGGGCAGAGGGAGAGAGACTCACAAGCAGGCTTCCTCGCATCCAGAGTGGAGCCTGACACGGGGCTCGATCCCACGACCCTGAGCCGAAACCAAGAGTCAGACACTCAAACCACGGAGCCCCCCGGGCGCCCCAGGAGCTTCTCTTTCTCTCAGGGACTTATCTCTTACAAAATGGGGCTTTGCCTGTCTCCAAGGAGCCCACAAGCAGTTCGTGCTGAAAGCCTCGTGGCCGAGGGGACAGCACGTGGGTCACCACGCTGGCGATCAGCCTTCAGATATGGGGGTTTCCTGTGCGAGCGGGGCTGGCCCGTGGGGGCCATAGATGGGGAAGCTGTCACTGGCCCTGCACATGTGTGTCACCCTCCTGGTGCCCGGGCTTGAAGTCCGTGTAAGTGGTGTGAGGGTAGACGGAGGTGCCTGGCCTGGGACACTGGTGACCACTGCCCCCCACAGAGCTGGGGACCCAGCGCCCAGCCGCACCGAGCTCTCCCACTGTGGCACACGGCGTGGGAGGCCCCAAACGCCGGGGCCCGCCCTGCCCCTGGCTCCTGCTCCTTCCCCCGCAGCCCGGGCCAGGCTGGGGGCGGCTGGTGCTGTGGGGGTCCTGCCCTTGCTAGTTCCACGGCCCTGCAGATGGGCCTCTGCTGTGAGCCCGCACGTCCGCGTCCTGCTCGCTGGCAGGCAGGCCCAGGAAGGGCTGGAGTCCGTGCAGACGGGGGTGCCGGCCACTCGGGCCATGTTCCCAGGGACACGGCTCTGTTCCCCCACCTCTAAGACAAGGGGCTAATCCCATCCTGGCCTCTCTCGGCCCATTTAGGTAGACGCCAGAGTCTCCTTAGAGAGGCCCCTCACGGCCCGAGAGAGCTAATGGCTTCAGGGTGGAAACAATGTGGCAGGGGTCAGCGGGTCCAGACCCCATTACCAACCTGCTGACAACCGTTCCGACGGCCAGGGTCCCGACAAATCACTCCCGCACAGCCAGATAAGCCCTTGATATCCATCACCCTAACGCCGTGCACCCGGCGGGGACAGCCTGCTGAGGCCGTCCCGAGGGGAGGGCCTGTTAGTGCCGGCCGCGGTGTGGGCGTGGGGACCGGGTGAGCTGCCGCTGGGCGGAGCGGGGGCCGCTGGGCCGCTCCCGGCCTCTGCTGGGGGACTTGGGGGTGCACGGACGGCACTCGGGGTGGGGGACGCTGGGCCCGTCCCCGGCCTCCCGGTATGCTACCCCGTGCTCCTTCGCCCTCTAACCCACACCCTTCATCTCCAACAAGCCCTCAGGGTGAGTGCTGGGGGCTCTCAGCCCGGCCGTGCTCTGGGGTCCCCAGTGTCGTCGTAGACCCCTGACCGTGTCAGCGAGTGGCTCAAGCAGGTCCAGAAACAGATGTCAGTGGGGGGCATGAGCCCACGTGGGAAGTCCCCGGGCTGGGAGCGGCGACTCCCCGCAGGAAGGGGGCAGAGAGTGCCGCCCCCAGCTTCCTCAGCGGCTCCCCTGTGAGGGGACGGACGTGATGGTCGGGATGTTGAGGGCTCGCTGCTCCCCCTCTCCGTCCCCAGCGGCGCACCTGTTGCCACACAGCAGCATCTCAGTGCTGTGAGAGCACGTGCGGCGAGACAGGACAGCCAGGGGGAGGAGGCGCCCCGACCCCGGCCCACGGCACGCCGCCCGACACCCGTGCCGGTCCGACGGCTCTACGAGGGCAGGAGGGAAGCGAGCGGCCCGGCAGGCAGCCTCAGGTCCGATCCTGAGCTCACCGTGACCCTGGACCGAGGGCAGCTCTTGCGCGGTGAGGGTCGTGCAAGAAAACGCGAAGCACCCAGACTGGATTTGTTCTGGTTCGGAGCCACCTCCAGGGGTCTCGGAGTGAACGTCATGGGGGCTCTGACTCCTCCGTCCTCCCTCCCGACGTGGAACATTCTAGCTCTGTCCGCGTGACCGCGGAAGGGGTCGCGGTGTCCTTGCGGGCCGCTCGAGGTGCAGGAGAGGCGGAAAGCACTGCAGGCCTGTCTCCGACCCGGCGGGTCCGTCGCACTCAAGCACACGGGGGTCGAGGCAGACGGGAGTCGAAGCGGGGCCTGGCTTCCCACCCCCTACGCGGGCCCTGGGTGGAAAGCACTTCTGGGCCGCCCACGCTGCACGCACGGGGCTCACACTTTCCTTGGGAACAGGAGCTTGCAATCGAGAGCCTCGCCGAACAGAGCGAACATCTTTGTAAGTAGCAGGAAGGGGCATGGAGGTGAGCACACACGGCCTCACGTGCCGGCAGGACGGGAGGTGTCCGTCTCTCTCCAAGTGGCCCCTCACCCCCGGCACAGCCGACTCGGAAAACACACAAGTGCATTTGGCTTGTTTTCAATTCCTTCCTGTGATCAGTTTTCCGAGCGACTCTCTTGCTTTGTTCTCCCTGAATCCCACGGAGATGCTAACCTCAAAGCAGAAAGTGCCCTCCTGACGGTACCTTTGACCGAAGACAGAGCGTGGCGGCTCCGTCCTCACAAGGCTCATTCTTCTAAGAGCTTCGGTGCCGTTGTCCTGGTTTTTGCTGGCTCTGGAAACACCTCGGCACCACTGCTCTTTAAAAGCCAAGAAAATGCGGCGAAACGTTCTGCAGCCGACAACTTTATGAAAGGACGCCCCAGCCACGAGCTGGTTAAAGCCACGAGCTGGGCAAACACGGCACCGTCCACGCGGGGCATCCGCCAGGCTAAGCCTCAGGTCGCCGCTGTCACGGGGGCTCGCACGGGAGTGGTATTAACGGGGTGAACCTGGGTCGAGCGCTGCGGCAGGGTGCCATGGTCATGCTGGGGGTGTCGCTGGTGCTTGCAGCTGGCGGAGATGCGGCCACACAGCTGGCCACACCCCGCGCTGCTGGTGAGAAAACCGAGGCCGCAGGCACTCAGCATTTGGCAAGAATTAACGTGGCTGAGAGGTGGCAGATCGAGGACTCCAGGCTCAGCCTTCCAGCTCAGAGTCCCTCGCTCTGCCGAGCTGGCGCAGGACGCATGTTGGGGACAGCCACATGAGCTCGCATGGGGCTCAGGGCTTCAGCGTCCTGTGTCATTCAAGGAGAACGTGCAGGGGAAGAGGCTGTTCCAGGTTGGACGACGTCCTTCAACTCGTGCGCTAGACTCCCAACCCCAGGTCCTCAGAAGGAGACGGTATTTGCTGACGGGGTCTTAAGGGGGTGACTGAGGTAGGATGAGCTCGGCGGGAGGGGCCTGATCTGATCTGACTGGGCTCCGAGGAAGAGGACAGCCGGACACAGACACACACGGAGGGACGACCGTGTGAGGACACGGGGAGGGGACGGCGTCCGCACGCCCTGGAGGGAGGCCTGGGGAGACACCAGCCCTGCCCAGGCCGGCACCTCGGGCTCCCGCCCCCGGGACGCGGGGCAGTGACTGTCTGCTGTTGAAGGCGCCCGAGCTGTGGTATTTGTTCCGCAGCCGGAGCTGACTAAGGCTTCGTTTGCTGTGAGAAAGGAAAGCACGTGACCCAGGATGAGGCCCGGGGCCCGGTCCTTCTGACCAGACTGGCCTCAGGGATCTCGGGGTGCGAAGGCAGGAGGGCTCAGTTGAGTAAAGCTCGTGGAATTCACAAGCTTTACACTTTCCCTTTCTCTGTCTGCCATTCTCCAGGCCCCACTAGTCAACTGTTCACCAAACGGTTTTGGGAAAACAGGGAGGGACGTTGAGGTGTCCGGATGGCCCAGCTCTCCCGTGCTGATCAAGTCAGCGCCGCGAATGACGGTCTGGCTGCCCTTTTGGGACGCGTTACTGAGTCTGTTTGGAAGACGCTGCCCTGTTCGCCCCAGGACTCCAGGGCAAGGCACGTGTCTGCCGTGGGAAGCAGGGGTCTCTGTGACCCCAGAGTCACGGGACCTCAGACATAGGAGCAACCCCAGCGATGGCCAGACACAGCGCTCCTGCTCACCAGAGTCTAGACAGGGTCCCCAGGGCCTGTCCTCCTCAGCCAGAGGCCACACAGCCTATTCACACGTCAGAGGATACGCGGAACACTCCGGAAGCCAAGTGAGGGTGCCGGTCTTCACACACCGCCCGCTTCAAACACACCAGCCCCAGAATCTGGTGGTCCCAGGGCTGTCCGGACGCTGGAACGTCCAACCACAAAACAGAACAAATGAACCGACTTTTCTGTGCGTTTCTGGAGAGGACAGTCTCCCTGAGCCGGTGCCCCCTTCCTTCTCAGAGTCGCTCGCGCCGAGACTCCGTGGTCATGCTTTACCCGACACGTTTTCTCATTCGCCAAACAGCCTATTCACAAAGCTGAGACGACTAACGTCATTCCTCGCTGCTTGTCGCCACAGAGCCGACGTGCGGGCGGCCGGAGTCGAGCAAGGAAGCAGGGGCCCCTGCCTCCGCCCGTCCCGACCCGCCTCCGCCCGTCCGGCCCCTGCCTCCGCCTGCGTCTCAGGAGCTCCGGCCGCTGCAGCGGGGGTCCCACTGGGCCTGCAAGTCCTCCCCGGCATGGGTTCTGGAACTCGTTAGGGGTTTACTATTATTTTTTAAAGCAAGAAGTCTCTCTTCTGCTGACTGGGAAGAAGAAATAGAGCAGGAGGGCCCCGCTGGGCTGCAGGGCCCTGGGGGTCTCCGTTCCCAGTTTCCCGTCAGCGCCGCGGGCAGGGGCTGGACCGGAGTCTGGGGACAGGGTGCCGGCGCTTCGGGGGAGGGAGGCACGAACGGGCGCCCAGCGGGTGTTGCTGGATGCGGCCCAGAAGCCGCGTCTGGCAGCGGAGGACGGAGCCGCCGAGTGAGCGGAGAAGCCCATGCCGTGGCCGGGCCCCCCCCCCACCACCGGGGCGGACGGGCACCCGACGCCCCACCGGAGGTGAGCATGCAGGCGGGGCCACGGGGCCTGCGGGCTTCCTCCTAACCTGGGCTGTGTCCTTCACCCCCAGAACCCTCCGATGGGGACTCCGTGGCCGCCAGAGAGCTAAGGGCCGCCCCTCAACGGTGTCGCCCACTCCTCTCACCGGGCCGGGCCCCTCACGGGCAGGAGGGGGCTGAGGCGGCACAGGCACTTCTGGTCTAGACACCCCCCGTGAGAGAGTGACGAAGCAGGACCCGAGAGGTCACCGGGCTCGCTTCACACGGTGACCCAGTGTGGGGGCTCCGGGGGGGTGTGGGGTGCTGGGGCGGTCTGCTGGGCAGAGGGGAGAGGAAGACCCAGACCCCGTCTGACCCGGCGGGCGCCCTCCCCGGGAAAAGGTCGGATCCCGGTGGTCTCAGGAGGTGCTCTTGTGGGCCTGCGTGTTCTGCGTGTTTCAGTTTTTCCCCGGCCCGAAACCCGGCCATTCCTCAAGTCGCTGCTGCTCGCACAGCAGGTATCTGTGACGGGGCCGGGGCGGACGCTGCCCGCAAGCCTGTCTCCTCCGGAGCGTCCGGGGCTGCGCGGGGCCACGGAAGTCCCCGACAGGGACGGGAAGGAAGCACGGCCGTCCTGGGCCGGGCCAGGGCGCGCTTGCTCACGGCCACCGACGCCAGGCAGCTGCCAGCATCGGGAAGTTACCGTTTTAATCATTAATTACCAAATAAGTGTCACTTTGCTGGTACAATATATGCAGTGATTTCTGTCATAAATTGACATCTGTAAGTCATAAATTGCTTAGTTTTAGCTGCTTTTAATGGCAGCGTTTCCCCCAGCTCCACGGCATGTGCTTTTTGGACGGGGTTCAAACTCCTCCGGCTTCGGAGCGCCGGCAATCAACGATGCCAACACCGGGTTCACGGGCTCGGCCGCGAGAGGAGCCGGCTGCCGCACCCCAGCGCGAGTCTGATCCCAGGAGGGAGGACTCGGAGCGGGAAGAGCACCTTCCTCAGAGAGGCGACTCCAGCCAGTCTCCGAGAACACGCCGTCCCACCGTTGAAAACGGAAATCCAAGGAAAATGATCTCTAATAGGCACGAGAGACCATGCGAGGCGTCTGCATTATTCAGAAACATCCCGGCTTCTTCTGTTTGATTTCAAACAGGCTATTCCTAGAGGAATCCACCACCCTTTCTACCCAGAGGCCTAAAAATATACGCCTCTGAGAGCACGACTCAAGTTGGTTGAGAATCAAGAAGGCGTCTGCATGCCGCGGAAACACGCGGACTTCTCTTCCCACGAGCACGGCGACGGCCACGGGAACAACGGGCTCCCGGGTCCACGCACGTGCCGGACGGTTGTCCCACCTCCCAGCGCGGGCCTGGATGCCCATTTGTAAGTGACGACCTTGCTCGCAGAGGGTCCCCTGGAAGGTGGACGAATGCTGGGCAGAGGTGGGGTCCTGCCCTCTGCAGGGGCGTGGGGTGCGGGCTCGCTGTCAGGAGCGGAGTCCCTGGAGGGAAGCAGGAGCAGCGACCCAGTGGGCAGCTCTGGGTCCTCCCGGGCGCCCGCAGCGCCTGGAGCTCTGTGCCCCACTCCCTCCGTCCTTCCGGTTTTGTGAGACAAGACGCGACTGTCTCTGCCGGGGCCCCGGGCTCTGGACTCCCTGCTGCCCTCCCCTGTGTCCCCAGCCCCAGGGTGGCGGCTTCCTGCCTGGCTGTTTCCTTCCGGCTGTCCCCTCCCTGCCAGCGCGGCCGCTCCCTGCTTCCAGCACCTCCGTTCAGATGCCCGGGGCGCGTTGGTTCTCCTGTTGGAACGCCGACAGCCGGGGCCCTCTTCCCTGGTCTGCGCTGGGGACGAAACTTCACTGAGACCCCAAGCCCAGAGCTTCTGCCCTGTTTCCCGCGGACCAGCATCCTTCCCACCCCCAGACGGGAAACTGATGCCCCTTTCCGCTGCGGAGACTCAGATCCTCCGCACGCTGGTGTGCCCGGCCCGAACCCCAGGCCAGCTCTGCTCACTGGGCCTGCCCTGCACCTGGATCCCTCGAAATCTGTCCACACGCCTCCACCCACGGTGCCCGAGCTGTGACCCGCGTCCACACGCCTCCACCCACGGTGCCCGAGCTGTGACCCGCGTCCACACGCCTCCACCCACGGTGCCCGAGCCGTGACCCGCGTCCAGGTCGGCGGGCGTCTTCGGTGAAGGCTCCCACGCTGCCGGAGACGCCGAGCCATGTCAGACCCCGTGGAGGGCATCTTCCCACCCCCACGCAGGGCTGTTCTGCACCCTCCCTCCGCCCGAGGGACGGGCCCAGCGGCTGAACACCATCCCTCTTCACACCTGATTCCAGAGAATTCCCGTCCACCCGTCCGTCAGCTCCCTTCCTCGCGGACGCGCCCCACCCCACGTCGCTAAAACCTGGGCCTCTCCTGCAGCCTCAGCTTCACGTCCTGCTCTGGCTGCCGCTGTCCCCAGCGCGACCTCACGTTATCAGGACACCGCCTTCCCCTCCACACACCGGACGCTCTCTCCTCCATCCTGATGCGCAGGTCAGGCCCCCCTCGGGGGAGCAGGGGCCGCCAGCAGCCCCACACCCGCCCTTCCCTCCACCCAGGCCCGTCTAACCTGCCACCCACGCCCCGGGTGTTGGCTCCTGTTTCTTTGTGACCACCGTCAACCCTAATGTAGCACATTATCCTGCTTATCCCCCTGAAATACAAGTCTCATCCCGCCACGTGTGGGTCTGTGTTGGACGACGGCTCTTGCCAGCACGCCCAGCTCTGAGATCCCGCCGGCCCGCGTTCTCGAGGGCTTCCAAACCCTGACGCAAGACAAGCAAGGTCTGGAGGCCCACCAAGCGCACAGCGCCTTCGCCAAGAGCAGCGTGTCTACGTGCCCCTGGCGCTGCTGAGACGGTGGGTCCCAGGCTGAGTTCTTTTCACCAAATATCAACAAGGAGGCCTGGAGGGAATCTGGGAGGCGGCGGGTGTGTCCCCGGCCTCGGCGGCGGAGGCGGGGGTGGGCATCCCCAGACTGTCGGGCTATGCAGGTCAAATCTGTACAGCGTTTATATGTCCATTATATGTTCATGAAGTAAACCAAATAAATAAATGTTGTCATGTCATATCAGAGGTCAGCAGAGAAGGAGGAAGGCTTTGAGGCCAGCATCCTCTCCGTCGGGGACTCCGGGGCCCTTTGTAGAAATGCCCGTGGTGCTGCTGGGGGAGAAGACGTCGGGTCTGCGAGGCTGCCACAGGGGATGGGTCCTGGTGCGGAATTTGGGGGGTGCTCGCCTCCGAAGCAGATGCTGGACGGACCTCACGGCCTCTTGAAATGCCAGCGAGCGCTGTGAGGCCCCGTGTTTCCTAGGATTCCACAAGTGCCTCTGGGTGGGGGTGCCTGGGCGGAGGTCACGGGCGGGGAGTGTGAGGTGCGTTCCCCCGGGGGGGCGGGCGGTCTCAGAGCACGCACTGCCTGCGGAAGGTCGCCCGCGCTGGGCCAAGCAGACGTCACATGGGTGCGAACGCTCAGTGACAGAGTCTGGGTGGGATTGTGATGGGGGCGCGAGCCGTGAGCCTGTGTTGGGGAAAAGAAAGAGGCCGGGACAACAGACGGCACTCGGTTTTGGGTCAGCTGCACATCGTTTTAGATCAAAGAACGTTCCTAGGATTCTCCGTAGATGGGACAGATGTTTTCATCTTGGGGCAGAAAGTAAATATGACAGGCCTAGGAGAGCGAGACAATGACATCAGCGGCCGTGGGCGGTCTGCCGCCTGCAGCCGCTGATCGAGCCTCTCTGCCTCAGTTTCCCTCTTTGCACAAGGTGAGGAGGGTGACGGGAGGTTGTCACAGGGCCGGAGAACGCCCGAGGGATGGGTTCATTCTGCACACGGGGCCCAGCCCCCGAGGCCACTACTCTCGAGGCTGTGTTCTTAGTTTCCTGCTCCACAAAGAGGTCCTCGTCCCTTTTCCCCAGAGAGCACCCCGTCCTCTGTGGGGTTCCCAGGAGCCCGCCTGTGCCCTCCTCTCAACGTCTGTGGCCCCTGAGATGGTAAGAGGTAGCCAGTGAAAGTTTGTGAATGAATGAACGATCACTACTACAACGAGGGACTTCCCCTGGCGTGCACACGCACACGCACACACACGTGCCCCAAACACACACACAACGTGGGCGAGACAGACAGAGGAGCTCTTCCTGCATCTGGAGGACATTAAATTTTGTCCAAACTTCATTTTTAGAGCCGGTTCAGGTTCTCAGCCCAACTGAGGGGAAGGGACAGAGGTTTCCCGCACACCCTGCCTCCCGCAGTCACAAACCCCACTGCGAACACCCGCCCGATGGTGCGTCTGCTGCCACACCCACACGTCACCGTCACCCTGACTCCGCCGTGGACACTAGGGCCCCTCTTGCTGCTGCGCATCCCAGGGTCTGGACACACGTGTCTGTGTCCTCCGTGTCCCACGGTGGTCTCACTGCCCTAAGAATCCCCCGTGCTCCACCTGCCCGCCCCTCCCTCCCTGATTTTTTCCCGTCTCCACAGTTGTGCCTCGTCCAGAAGGTCCTAGAGCTGGAATCCTACCATGTGTCGACTTCTCAGACCGTGTCTGTCACTGAGTCACGTGCATTTAAGGTTCCTGCACGCATGAATTAAAATGTAACGGCGTTATCATTGCTCTTTCTGTTTATTGAGTTTAATATGGTCAATATCTGTTGACTCAGCATCTTGGGAAGCTCTGATTCTGTCCCATATATGCAAGGCGGCCACTGTTTGGTGGCTCAGGGACAGACCTACAGACACCCCTCCTTCCAGCCTCTTTTTGACCAGTGTCCCCTTGGCCAGTCAATGGAGCCCTAGTTTGGAAAACAGGTGCCTCATCACCGCAGACATGCGTCACTTGGAAAGGAGAGCACTGAGAGATTCCTTCGGGCAACCCGCATTTTTTCCCCAAGCTCCCCTGCTGGAGAACAGCAAGCAATCGGAAACCCTGACTGCGTCCCCCGCCAGCTGTGCAGGGGGTTCACTGTGGGAAGGATGAAGCACAGTCCCTCCACTAAGCCCCCCGCCCGGCATGTCCGTGATGTCCCCTCTGCGGTGGTGGACGGCTGGGCAGCTCAAGTCCTCCGTTGGATGAACCAGAATCTGAAAGTCGTGCACTTGGCACTTACACGTGTTCTACGCGTGACCATTCTGTGTTCTGTGCAGAGCCATTTGCCTGCTAAAATCTTGAATGACACTCATGCCGTTTGTGCTTTTGCTTAAACTTCGCTCACATAAGACCTATATTCTTTCACATGCAAAGCCCGGTGGGGGCGATTTTTAGGAACAGAGGATGGTGCGGTCGTGATGGACCCACACGCAGCCAGAGAGGAAGAGAGGGAAACACCAGACCCGTCAGGAAAGGGAGCAGAGCTCTGAGCCGAAGGCGCACGCTGTGAGTGAGCACTCGTGCCCGTTGAGGCCTTGGCGCCGGCGCAGAGAACGGCCGACTTGCCGCGGAGAGGGAGGGCGGCCTGGGTGCTGCCACCAAGTCAGCGAGTCTAAGTCTGGTGAACGGACATTCTTCCGATAATCGCAGGAAGTCTATGGGCGCCTCTTTTAAAAAATGTTTTGTGGATTTACTTTAGAGAGAAAGCCGCACGCAAGCAGGGAGAGGGCGGGGAGAGAGACGAGCAGGCTCTGTGCTGAGCGTGGAGTGGGGCCGAGCCCAGGGTCCTGGGGTCACGACCTGAGCCAAAATCCAGACTCGGACGCTTCGTGGACTGAGCCACCCTGGTGTCCACGGGTCCCCTCTTGAAAGAAAGCCAGACTCAGCATTCTGTGTGTCCATGTGGACTAGTGCCTTGAGAGTCCACCCGCGGACTTCCGAGTGCTTCTCTAGGAAAACGGGACGCGACCCAGTGTGCTCCAGGCGCTCCCTCCTCCCACGTTTGTCATACCTTGGCACGTTAGCTCCCTAACGGGCAAGTGCATGACGCCAGCCTCTGCCTAGACAGCAGGAGACGCTCCCCAGACCTGGCATCGGTCCATGGCCTTGGCTCAGCCTTCCAAGTTCCCACAGTGCGACCCCTGCTCACTCCTGACCCGCTGCCCTCTGCCCTGCCCGCTGCCGCCTCTCTGGACACGGCCCTGCTCTGCAAGGACAGAAACAGTCCTGGGGGGCACCTCAGCTCTGCCCCGGCACCCCCAGAGCACCACCTTCAAGAACGCACCTCATGTCGACGCATTAATGGTGTCACTTTGGTCAATGACACAAGGTCGCGTTCCGCCACGGCTTCCCCACGAGGACTTGCACGTTACCCTTCGCACGGTGGGGGCTCGGCGAGCGTTGGCTGAAGGGGTGGCATCCTCTCGCATGAGGGGCGGGTCCCAGAAAGGTCGCGCACCTGTCTGACTCCTGGCTAGTTGGCAGCCGGACAGACTTCCGTTGATCACCGTCAACATTTCTTGAAATGTCGACTTTTGAACCCCACATGACTCCCTTTGTAAAACTGATGAACTAGATGGACGAAACATGCGAGTTAGGGCCACGGTTGGCCCCGGAACCCTCCGGCAATGTTCGTCCCCACAGAGGAGTAAGTATGAGTGACGTGATGACCCAGGGCCCTGGGTCAGAAAAGGAGGCAGCGGAAGGAGGTAAGAGACAGAGATGGAGGCCGAGACAGAAAACCGGATCTTGGATTTATGTGCGGACTCCTCTGACTGCCTGCGGTGACCGTGACGTAAAGGCGTCACCCGGCGCAAGGCTCGGCCCTGCAGAACCCGTCTGGGAAGCCGGAGGCGGGCGGGGCACACGCGGCCAGGGAGGAGCGGCGGCCCTGGTACCCGGCGCGCGGGGCTGGCACAGGGACATCAGTGACGCGCCACGGGGCCAACAAAGCCCACCTCTGGGCCCTCACAGGCCTATTTTCCGTTTCTAATTTTGTTTTAAATTCCATTCCGACGAGCTGCAGAGGAGAAAGCCTTAGGAAATGAGTATTTTTACCTTAGCACCTGTCTGCTCTTGGAAACGAGATGCATGCGCTTGCCACCTCTTCAAATCAGCTCAGGGTTTAATTACCTATAAATCTGATCCTCTTTACCTCGGTGTTCTAGACACGGAGAAATTACTTTCTGAGAATATCAGGGTTTTCCCCCTTAAAACGCACTAGGCTGCTGGTTCTTATAAGATATAATGCTCAAGACCTTCTTGCAAATGACTTTGAAAGAACGGCGGAATTGGGGGCTGCTTGTTTTTTGTCACTGCATTTCCATATTCTGCCTTGGGACATCGGCAATTACTATTTAAATCAGAAAGGAAGCTAAGAATATTTTACATGGTTCGTCATTGTTTTCTTCCTGGAATACATTACTAAATCACTCCAGAAAAGCGCATTTTGGAAGCAAGGGTTCATTCTGCACATAGAAACTTCACATGTTGGTCCGTAGCAAGAAGGAGCTTTCTTTTCTCGTGCACATATAAACATCTACGTATTTTTAATGACCACCAAACACTAGTATAACTTATATGCTTTTACTTTATTGTTTTACTTTTTAAAGATTTTATTTCTTTCAAACAATCTCGACCCCCATACGTGGGGCTCAGACTCATGACCCGGAGATCGACCGTTGCACGTTCCACCGACGGGGCCGGCCAGGCTCCCCGACTTGTGGGGTGTTGATGTGCTCCGTTACGATGTGTTCAGTCGTGAGGTTTCGTCTTCTAACAGTGTTTTTGGGTGCCGAGAGGGCCAGCGCCGCGGGGTGTATGTGCAGTGGACCTAGGCTGGGAGCTGGGTGCAGACGGACGTGTCGCTGGGTATCAGACACGGGGGTCACGGAGCTGTGCGTGGCGCCGGGCTGTCCCGTGTGGGCCCGCTTAGCGTGGCTGTGTCGTTCTTGATTCCTCTTGTCGCCGACGGTACCGCACAGTAGGGATGCAGTGGGGCTTCCAGCGGCCCATGGAGGTGGGGGCTGCCCTCCAGCTGATGTGCGCGGTACAGCCTGTGTCTTCCCGGAGGCCTGCGCTGAGGCACCGCGTAATTGCGCTGGGGAGCGCCCGCCGGGGCCTTGTTCCTGGGCACCTGCCGAGTTGTTACCCTTACAAGGGGGCGGCCCCAGGAAGGCCGCACTTGTGATGGGGACGGCGGACCAAGCTCACCCCGGATGACGGCGGGGAGGGGTCGGGGCGGATGGGGGACAGGGGTGCGGGGGGGGCACACGCCAGCCTGTTGGCGCTTCTGGGAGGGTCTGCGGTGTTTTCTGAGAAACGTTAGCCATAGGGTGTTAGTGACGAAAATGAAGAGCCAGGCTGGTTTCATCCTACGATTAAAAAAACTGTGCGACAATGACTCTGGGGCCACAGCTCGGAACAAATATCCAGTGCGTTTGGGTGAGAAATCTTCCTTCTAGATGTTCTAGATGATCCAAGTTTGGGGTCTCCTTAGTTTAATGAGTTAAATCAATTCTGCTTATTGATCCCGATAAATCGGCACGAGGAAGGTGCAGGGTCTGGGTTTCCAGGAAGCGCTTCGAATGTGCCCCGGGCGACGCTGCGTTACCAGAAGGAACGTGTCCTGCGCTCGCTCCTCCGTGCGTTGCCGGACCTGCCCGGTCGCGAGGCCCGTCCCTGCCAGAGACCCTGGTCAGCTGTTCCTTCACGGCCTCCTTTCAGAAGAGCGACTTTTTGATCCGTTTTTATTTTTTTTTAAGCTGGTGTGGCAGGTTTTGTTTGTGGTTTCATAAAGACGTGTACAGGGGGCTGGCGCGAACTGTAATTTACCCCAGGCCTCTCTGTTTTCTCGGCTATTTTCTCTCTGTAAGTTCAGGAAACAGCAGTCGCCGTCCAAATCCGCAAACCGGGGGACCTGGAATGTGTCCTGCTGAAGGTTAGCGAGGAGTGGGATCACTGCGGGGCCGCTTCTCGCTCGCTTGTCCCTCCCCAGGCCCAGAACTCCGTGCGGCCGCCGCATGCGCACGCTGGAGACAGGGAACTCAAGTGTCTCCCCCGGCCTGCCTCCCGGCGGGGGTCGGGGGCATTACGGCAGAGACAAAGGGGGCGGCTGGCTCTGATGCCAGCTCTGGGGTGTGGGTCCTCGGAGGATGCCTCCAGCCTCCTGCCTCAAAGCGAGCCTTTGGCTCAGAACGTCTTGGGCCGATCGTGCTCTTGGTGCAGCAAGGAGAGAGGAACGAGGGGCCTACGTGTTTGCAAAACAAGAGAGTTTTCAAGAGGACGTGAGTGGAAGGTGGACCAGACCATGCTGGAGGGCTGTGAGCTCCCGTGGAGGCGCCTGGCGCTCCCGCTCGGGACGGATGCCGATGCGTGTGGCTTTAGGAGAGAAAACAGCGCGAGCAGGAGCAGGAGGAAGAAGCAGAGGGACCTTGGGAGGTCGCAGGGTGGCTCTCACCGACGGGGGCGAGGTCGTGGGGTGGCTCTCACCGACACCCCGTCGGGGGCTCCCACAGCGGACGCTTACTGTCCTGCATCCTTGGGGCCGGAGCCCGAGGTACAGGCGTGGGCAGGGCTGGTGTGTCCTCAGGCGTCTGTCCTGGGTGTGCGGACGCCGTCCCCTCCCCGGGTCCTCTCGTGGTCTGTCCCCTGACACGTGTCTGCGTCCTGATCTCTTCTTAGAAGTCACCCATCAGACTGGACTGCGGTCCGTCCTGGGGACCCCATCTTACCTTAGTCCCCTCCGCAAATACAGTCTCGTCTGATTCTGGGGCTGAGGGCCCAACAAGAATTTAGGGGACACAGTTCAGCCAGGGACAGGCTGGTTACTATCCAGCACGTGAGGGAGGGGCTACGCCTGCGCTGTGGCTGGGAAGCCAGGGCTGGGTGGTAACGAGCCGTCCCGGCTGAACTGACGGACGGGGTGGATGCCGCGCAGGAGACGCAGGACCTCGCGGGGCAGAAGAACTGACGGACGGGGTGGATGCCACGCAGGAGACGCAGGACCTCGCGGGGCAGAAGAACTGACGGACGGGGTGGATGCCACGCAGGAGACGCAGGACCTCGCGGGGCAGAAGAACAGAATCCGGGGAGAAAATCCGGGAAAGTCGTATTGTAACCAGCAGCCCCGGTTTCTAACTTCCCGCTACAAATGATGAAACTGAATGGGTTTTGAGGATGAATTAAGGTTAGTGATAGAGAAGCATGAATCAATAGCAGTAAAACCTTCGTAAGTCGTGCTAATTAATTCACCCCTCGTGCAGGGGCCTGCCCGGGCCGGGTTCCACAGGCAGAGCCGCTCTGCTGCTCCTCTTTACTTAGGAGTAGAAGAAGGTGGGGAGAGAGGGGGAGGGGGAGAAAAGGAAGACTCGAGACCCGAATACGTTCCCGGAGCCGCTGTGCAGTAGGGTCAGGCCGCTCAGCTCGGCAGGAGGCGGGTTGGTTCTGTCGTCGCGGCTGCCGGGTTCCTGGTGGGGAACGGTTCGCGCCGCCGGTGCCAGCTCGCAGGCGGTGGTCGCGGGCAATAAAGACGCGGGAGCCGTGGGTTTGACAGCAAACAGGCAGAGGGTGTGTACGCCGCACGGGGGTCTCGCGGTGCCCCTCCCCTCCGCGCCGCCGTCACCCTCACACCTGTTCCGGGCGTGCTGGCCCCGCTGTCCCAGGGGCCACTGCACACCCGCCCCTGGCCGGGCCGGGCCGCTCTTCCCTCCTCCCCGCTGATGCACCTGCCTCCACCTCAGGGTGGGGCGGGGGGGGCGGGGTTCGGGGGGGGGCGGGCAGGAGTCGGGGGTGGGTGGGAGAGGTTGGGCTGCGACGGTGTCGGGCTGGGTCCAGGCCGGGCCTGCGACACACCGTCCTTTTGTCCCTCCCTCCCCCACCCCCCCTTGAGGCCCCGTTCCCGTGGGAGCCCAGCGTTGGGGAGGGGGGCTGGTCCTGGCAGGGGGGGTGCGGTGCGAAAGCCCCTCCCATGTCCCCCTGGGGAGGCTCTGGAAGGCTCTGGAAGGTGCTCAGAGGCCCTGGGAGGCCCTGGAGCTACTGGGTCGGATTCCCCAGGGACCCGGTGGTTCCTGGGTGCTGGTCACGGCACACGGGACAGAGCGAAGTGAGAACGCGGGCCTGTGGGAGCGGCGTCTGGGAAGTTCCAGACTGTCCTGAACTCTGTTCCTCCAGAGCTAGGCTGCGCTGCGGGCGGGCGGCACCCGTTGGTGGGAGGCTCTGTGCCATGTGCCCTGCCCACCCTCTCCCCACGCCCCGTCTTCACGGACGTGCTGCTCGGGGCCCTCGGGGAGTGACGTCCCGGGTCTTCGCACATCAGTCAGGCTCAGACTCAGACGGGGTTCGGGCTCCATTCTGCTACTGAGAACTGTGGGGCCTGGGGCGGTCACCCCCTGTGGGTCTGTCTCCCCGTGGGACGTGCGCAGGACCGGAGTGTGCCCCAGGAGCTGGGAGTCGACAGGGCGAGGCGCTGAGCACAGAGCTGGGCTCGGGGCCAGACTCCCAGCCAACAGACATGCATTCTGTTCCCTCGACAGGGGCTCCGAGGGCCGGGCCGTCCCCACGACCCCCCAGACTTCTCCACAGCGGACTTCACAAAGCTACACCAGTAAACGTCAGCGGAAGTAACAGTGTCGGCAGTGCGCCCCGGGGCCGGGGGGACAGTTGCCCGGGAGGGAGGCTGCCGGTTGCCGGGAAGCCGCAGTGAAACCTTAGCGTATGCACGTTCCCTGCTCACGGCAGCTCTGGGACCAGGAGCCACGACACCCGTGATGGACGCACCGGAGTGCTGAGGCGGGAATGTCCAGAGCTCCTTGCACAGGGAGTGGCGACAACAAGACCCGCTCCTGTGGCTGGTGGAGGCCTTGACTCTGCGGGACAGTGCTAACCTCACCCTGAGCACAGGAGCTTTGAAACCAGCCAGTGTGGGTGCCGGCGTGACTCCCCGAACAGCGGCGCCCTTGGACAGGCGTCTGCAAAATGGGGGGGTAGTTTCTGAGTATTTAAAGTATCTCCTCGTGGGCTTGTCTTTTTGAGTCTGAATGACTCTGCGTGTGTGCATGTCTGTGTGCCGGGGTGCCCGTGCATGATCTCTCTTCTTAGACTGTCACACGATGTCGCACTACCAGACCGACGGCGCATGGATCCGCCCGACCGTCCGTCTCTCGGCGCTCAGCCCAGTGAGCGCAGCCCCACCGGCCGCGTCCCGGGTTAGGACCGTGTCACTCACTCCGCTTCCTGTACTTCTCAGCTGCACTGTGACTGGAGCTTTGTACCCCTTCATTCTGTTTCCCTGTTTTGTCCGTCCCCCGCCCACTTCCCCTCGGCCAACCAGCACTTTGTTCTCTGCATTTAAGAGTCTGTGGTTTTTTACTGTTTGTTTCGTTTTTTCGATTTCACATGTAAGCGAAATCGTGGGATGTTTGTGTTTGTCTGACGGGTGTCACTCCCCATCACTCCTCGCGTCATCAGCCGCATCATCAGCCGCATCATCAGCCGCGTCACTGCCGAGGACGAGGCGTCATCCCTCCCGGCGGCTGCGTGATGCTCCGCGGCGTGTCAGGACCATCTCTCCTTCACCTGCTCGTCTGTCCACGGCGTCTGGGCTCTCTCCGTTGTTGGCTGCTGCTGGTCGTGCGTCTGCCCACATCTGGGTGCCTGTGTCTTTCTCGTTAGTGTTTCCGTTTTCTTTGGGTAGATGCCCCGTAAGGGAATTACTGGGTCACAGGGTAGTTCTACTTTTAATTTTTTTGAGGAACCTCCGCCCTGTTTCCTGCTCCTCCCGTATGCATTCCCACCTCGTGATGGCAACCAGACAAGATAAAGAAACGAGGCGTCCACACGGGCAAGGAAGAAGCGGACGTGTAGGGTTTGCAGACCACCTGATTCCGTACGCAGGAAACCCGAAGACGCGGCCGGAAAACCATCAGAACTGATGAGTGAATTCAGTTAAGCTGCAGGATGCTTAATTAATATACAGAAACCCGTTGCATTTCTGTACTTACCAAAGTAGCAGAAGGAGAAACTCAGAAAACAACCGCATTTGCAGTTGCATCAAAGAGACTAACATACGCAGGAATAAATGTGACCGAGAAGGTGAAGGACCTGCCCCCTGAAACACACAAAACCCCGATGACAGACGTAGACGGTGACACCAAGGAACGGGAGACACTCCATGCGCGTGCGGTGGGAGAACCAAAATGGTTAAAACGTTCATCGTCCCCCAAACAGTTCAGATCTAAGGTGATCCCTGTCAAAATACCCAGACCCTTTTCCGGGGAACTGGAGTAAGGGATACTGAAATCTGTCCGGAGCCGCAAAGACCCTGCAGAGCCAAAGCGGTGCCGAGGGAGAAGCGGTGAGGGCCGACGACGCCCTCGCGGAGAAGCCCCGCACCATCCGGCTACGGTGGTCACGCCGAGGCGGAACACGGCCTCCCTCCCGTCGGACCCCGGCCTTGCCCAGCTCGGCCCACAGCGCTTGGTCGGCTCGGCAGGCGCACCGATGGGGCGTGGGTTGAGATTGGGCTCGGCCCCCTTATAACCAGCTGTAACGTCTGCGCCGGAGAGGCGGGCAGCCTGCGCCACCAGACGGGGCTGGTTCCGTCTCAGCCGACTGCCGGTCAGGACGCACACCCTGGGGCAGCGGGGACCCACTCAGCTGTGTCCAGCCCAGCCCATCCCGGCCACGGCCACGGTGCTGGGGAACGGCATGGTCCACGGCACAGAGCCGCGGTCCGCGGACGGGGCCACCCAGCCTCTTGCCCAGTGCGGGTGCGACAGGGTCAGCGCCGGATGCACAGGGACCGCCCGTCACGGAGCCGCAGCGGCGGACCCCACCCCCGGTGGCGTGTGCCCCTCCGTAGGGAGCGAGTGGCTTCTCTTGCTCCTGCGTGTCCTGAGTGGTCTGCGTCCCCGCATGCGTTTGCTCTTTGGGGCACCTGACAACGTCAGGCAGCCACCCGGGACCCGCAGAGCCAGTAAGAAAAAATAAACCCGTGCATTCTTTTTTCTCCTGATACACTTTCCTTCCCTGGAGAATAAGGACAATCATAGTCAGTAAACGGCAGCCAGGCCTGCGTTAAAGGTGAGCGGCGGCCTCTGTGGCCCCGCCCTGCCCCGAGGCGCACAGGACTTGTCCTCAGGCTGCCCCAAATCCAGGCTGTCCTGACGACTGGCTTTGATCAGACCATTTGCATGGTCTGGCGGGGCCTCCGTGGCCGGCTTCATAACCACGTGTCTGGTCGGACTTAGCTCGTGTAAGAGACCAGCTCAGCTCACCCTCTGCATTTCAAGAAAGATCAGCCACGAGCCCCTTTGGCGACAGCCCCCTCTTACGACCGAGCCCGCTGCCTCACGGCGTTCCCAGACAGAGCCACTTTGTGCTCCTCGTAATCAATACCCCTGCTTCCCGGGAGCTGCAGGGTCCTGTCTGTCAGCATCGAGTAATTGCTGGGCTGTGCTTTAATAAAGGGACCAACGATTCGCTGGAATGACAACACCTGTGGCGTCCTGCCTTAGATCGACCGATGGAGTCGAATTCCACAGAGGCTGCATTTCAACATCAAACACTCCAGAAAGTTCCTCCCAGGAGGCGACGGAAGAATGGCACACAGCCACGTGTTGCAAGGGTCGCCGTCCTCTGAAGGCTGGCGGAGTTTTGTATCCCGACGGGACCTGTGATGATACCAGTGCGGTCTTCAGCATCTACAGAGCTTTACGCGATGGGAAGGGCTCTGACCTTGGACCTATTGTTTGGTCGTCCCCAGAGCCCGGGGTGCGGGACGCAGCGGCGTTTTGCAGACAGGGACAGGTAGGTCTAAGAAAACAGATGCCCCACCGAGATCCAAAATGGCGTCGGAAAAGGGCTCTGGTGTCCTGCCCCCTCCAGGCTGTGGTTTTCCACTCCTGGGCCAGTGACGAGATGAATGCGGCGGCAACCGACCGCGGCCGGAGGACGCCGAGGCCGTGCCAGGCCAGCAGGAGCGAGTGAGGCCACCTGGTCTGAGGGCCACAAGCCCTGGACCTGAGAACCGAGACGCATCAGAGGGACGGTCAGGAGCCGCCCAGCTGCCGTTCTCTGCGGCGCCGGACCTCGCTTTGCTTCCAGATGCGGAGGCTGTCCCGGGGCAGAGCAGGACGTCTCGGTACAGAGAAGGGCTGGGCCCGGACCCCAGTTCCTCACCCACCCACCTGAGTCCCCGCCCCAGCAGGCAGCGGGTGGCCCGGACTTTGCTCAGGACCTCCGCCCTCCAGGTGTGAACCGGGTCTGGTTTTGTCCCTGAAGGCCGGGCCTCCCCCCAGAGCACACAATGGATCCCTGCCTTCCCCTTGATCATTTGATGTCAGCGAGACGACATCATCATTACTACGACCGGAGGGAGAAACCATGTTGCACAAACGTGATTTCTATTCAAAAAGTAGCTTGGGTTTGTAAGTAGCAGAAAGAATACATAAAACCCCTCCTTTATTAACTCGTTAAAATGTGAAACAATAAATAGCAATGAAATACAATGTAATCGAATCCATATATAAGCCAGGGTTGTTTTTAATTATGACTTAAATTAACCAGAGTATCTCTATTGTGGAAGAATTAATTTCCAAAACAAAAATGAAGTCTATAAAAGTGCACTCAATTACATTGGGGAATTGCAAATTCTCTGTCTTCTGGCACTCAAAAGATTTTGCTTTAAATTCTGGTTAAAATTATTATAGCCACTTGTATATTCATATCCCCTACCAAGGGTTCTCATCTTCTTTCTTGTTTACACATAATTCAGCTGTACAATTGGTTTTCCTCTAAGCAATGGTTCTGACCTCAAAAAAAAAAAAAAATAATGATTTCTGGTACGGAGGCTCCTGAGTATTAATTGAATGTTTTGGACCTTCAGGGGTCCCCCGGGTGAGAGAGGGAGAGGCTGAAGTTTCCTCTCCTCCAGGAAACGGGAGAGCTTGGTTCTGTTTGTTTCAATATTTTACTTCCTTGCTTATCTTGAAAAATAATTTTGAAAAACGCTGCCTCCGTGGGGCTAATGATGGGTGCCGGGGTTCGGGTTCAGCTAGAAGGACATGTTGTGGGTGAACGTGGTGACACATTCGGTGCGTTTGTGGCTGGTTTTGATTTGCGTGGGGCTCTCCATGTGACGACGGATGCTGACAGCGACGCGGCAGCCCCCGGGTCAGCGTGGGCCCACGGAGGGCGCCCATCAAGGGGAACGCGCACCAACACCTCTCTTGTCCCTCAGCTGAACAATTCGGAAGCAATCGTGTTTTTTTCTGCGCTAACCACTGTGAGGGCAGGAAGAGTTCACGTGGCTCTGGGAAACCCTTGCTCGCGAATGAGTAGACCAAGGGCCGACGGCCACAGTGAGCGAGACACGCTGGCTCACCAAGACCCACTTCCAGACGCTCCGCATCCGCCAGCCAATTTTAGGTCACGAACTCTGCGCCCCGCCCCCCCCCCCAGGCGGCTGGCTGCCTTACAGGCCCTGTGGGACAGTCCGCGGGCCCAGGCCCCCAAGCCTACAAGCTCTGCTGCTCCCAGTTTGAGATCCCGGGGAGGCCACGTCAAGGAGCGTTCTCCTCTGCAGCAGGCCTCGCGAACTTAGCTGTGCTGGACCGGCAAGTCCTCTTTTGGTCTTTACCGGGAGTTCAGTGATCAACACAGGAAACCTGACGGGTCAAACAAAGGGTAACCATGTGCAGATTCTTAGCCAACATCCAGCTTGCTGAGATGGAGACAGGCCGGAGGGTTTGCCTGTGGACCACTGAACACGACTCCCTAGGTCCATCCTGTTGTAGTAGCAGCTAGTGGGGTAAGGTGGGAAGGTCTTCCAGCGCAGGAGACCATGGAGGGCGGCAGGGGCTTCAAGGAACGGCAGAAGGCAGGAGGGTGCGAGACACAGATATCCGCCCGCCCCTCTTCCAGGTTGGGCTCAGTCTGTCCAGGTGGGGGTTGGGAAGTCTGCTGGTCACAGGACCCCGCTTTGACCAACAAGGACAGACACTGTGTTTCCTTCTGCATGTTAAAAAGACAAATCCAGGTAGCTGAATCAAATGACGAAATGTTAACTTCAGACATATTGGGGTGGGGGAGGCATGTGGAGCTAAGGGGGTGACTGTCTTCGCATAATTGTGAAGCACATGGTTCTACTGTGGTGTCTGCAAAGGCAGCCGGGACCCGCGGGGCTGGGGGGACCTGCGCTCGGTGCACGGAAGGTTTGGCGAGAACGTGATGTGCAGAGCGAGGCCAGCCTGGGGGAGACGGGGCCGCAGCTGTGTAATCAGTGTCCAGGCTGCCGTATGCGGGCCTGCGGGGCTCGAACAGCCTGGGACTCCAAGGACGTTCCTCCTCGTCCTCCTCCACACTCTCCTCCTGCCTCTTAATAGTGCAATTCAATCTGGGACTCGGCTTCTATTGTTCATGTGTCAAAATGGCATTTTGTGGCCAGACAAGGTGTCCACAGTGAATAAGCTTCCTGCTAATTAATCACAAGTTGGAAAGGCCCCCGGAGTCCACCTTGATTACCCAAACATGCACGGACCACCCAGTGTTTGCACGGGGCTGGAGCAGAATATGCAGGGAAGCAGTGCCGCGTGGCGGGAGGGCGGCCGGGCACGGGGCCCACGGGCTTCAGCGGCTGCCTGCGGCCGGATCGGCTGTCAGGACCTCCGCGTGGAGGACGCGCGCCCCCACCCACCCAGCACACAAGGACCGTTAGCCCCCCCCGCCTGCTCATTCGTAATGAACGTGGTAGAGGACGTCGCCGTCATCTCACAGGGACCGAGCCCAGACCGGAGACGTCTGCAAAGGACGGTTGTAAGTGGCAGCGTGTCCCGAGGCCTCATCTCTCTTCCTGCCATGGGACCCCTCCGTGGGCCACGTCCCCAGCAGATGTGACACCACATCTCTCTGTTCAATGCTTCTGGAAAATAAAGAGCTCCGGGCACTCTTCTGCTCCTTCCAGGATAGGCAGCCACTCACTCTCCTTTTCTCAACCTGCCGACACTGAACAGGGAACGCCATCTTTCTACTCTGCGCTGCTGGCACCAAAGCCGGGCAGGTCTGGGGTCTTCCCAGGTTTGGTTATAAGAGGAGCCGTGCCTGGCGCTGCCCTCGGGGGACCATCCCCCATGTGCTTGGAATCGGTGTGATCGCCCCTGACCACGCCACTCCGGGCCCCCCCATGGTCTCCCCTGATCACTGCCCTATCACTTCTTCTCGCTTTGGGGCTGACAGCGGACACCACTCCACCGCTTCCTCTGCTGTCATTTCTACAACGTGCTGACTTCCAACTCTCCAACTTCAAAGCGTCTTTGATTCAAGGTGCTTCCTACCAGCAGCCCAGCCGTGGGAATGTGTGGGGCTCTGGGCCCTGGCCACCACCGGCTGGCCCCGGGGATGTGTGACCTGCGACCATGGGTCTGGGCACCGTTCCTCCAAACACGTGAGCGCAGCACTCTGTCAGCTTCGAGAAGGACTCGGGGAGATGCTCGGACAGACCTGCACGGTGGGGGAGGCCCGGCGGGGCCAGGGGGGCCGTGGCGCGGTCGCTGCTAAAGGAGGGAAGCAGCCAGCCCCACACACACTCCACGGGGACCCACCTCCTTGCAGCCACCCTGCAGCGTCCCCTGGAATTCCGCCCTCAGGAAACAGTGCTGTGGGGCACTAACGTTCTAGACCCTTGAGAATGGGGCCGGCCCAGCACGTCTTCTCTAGGCGCCCGAGGTGAGCGGACCCGGTGGGGGATGGGTCAGGCTGAGTGCTCTGCCCTGGGTGTTTCGAAGGCCACGGGGGCGGAGGGACGGGGTCACGGGCAGAGGCTTTGGCCAAGGTCAGCGCCGTGGGCGGTGAGCACCTCTCTGGTCAACATGGGAGGCTCCTTCCCAGACACGGGCCCTGAGTTGCCGGCTTTGCGGGAGAAGTCAGCTCTGCTCCAGACAAAAGAGCTCATTAGCGAAGTCCGCACCAGAAGTAATTCTCAGCCCTGAACGGAGATCTTCCGGCATGAACCTCGCAGGCAGCTCTGCCCTACGCGGAGCTCTTGGCCGCAAAGCCGGCGTCCCAGTGGGAAGAGGCTCTTTATCCCCATTACTGACCCGCATGGTCTGATTATTCCTGTGTTCTACGGCACGACTACTACCAGGCTTTGGTAACTTCCACCGGGGGATTATTTGATCTGCTCTGTTCTCCTTTCGCACAAACCTGAAATGTGCCTAAGTTCTGGGTTTGGAAACGTTTCAAAAGCAGGGATGGTGGACCGTGTCTCTGGGACGTCAGCGCCGGGTGTCCCCAGGCCAGCAGCTTGCCACCACCAGCCCAGCCGCGGGCCTCGAATCCCAGGGCCTCCAGCTCTCCGTCCACACTCAGCGGCGGGCTGTCCCCGGGCTTAAAGCCTCCCATCCTCACGGGTTCTGGGAATGAAGGAAGGAGCTGTCGCCGTGAAGGCTGGAGTGTGAATGAGCTCACCGGGGCGGGGGAGGAGCCCGGCCGTGCCCGCTGGCCTCCGGCTTCCCGTGAAGCTCCTTCCCTCCCCTGAGGCCCCAGACCCCTGCCCCGTTCTCAGTAGTCAAGAATGACACTGGACACTGCATTTTGCCACACTGATTGACATCTCATGTTTATGGGATTCTCCATATGTATGTAATTACATTTGATTTTCTCCTGCTCAAAAAAAATACCAAATCTCCCCAACCTCATTTTCTTGAGAAAGGTCCTCGACCCCCTGCCTGGGTTGGGCCGTGTGTGCGGGGGGCCTGGGAGTGCCGTGGGGTCCTCGGTGGTGGAGAGTGAGCTCCCCCGGGCAGAC
This sequence comes from Mustela nivalis, assembly GCF_964662115.1. NCBI lineage: Eukaryota > Metazoa > Chordata > Mammalia > Carnivora > Mustelidae > Mustela > Mustela nivalis. The sequence goes on along the minus strand of NC_139026.1, from coordinate 146,175,501 downwards.
GCAGGGGCCAGTTTCCGAGATACTGCGACCTGCATCCAGGCTGCGTGTGGACAAGGGGGAACCGGCTAGAGTGGCGCTGGAAAAGCCACTCCGCTTCCTTCCTTCTCGTCTCCTAGAAAGGCCTCTGCCCCCGAGGGCACGGTCTGTCCTCTCCAGCGCTGTGGACGGTCAGCTGGTAGAGCCCACCCTTCGCTTTGAACGCAGAGGGATTCAGGGCTCCCAGAACCTCCCCCGTTATCAGCTCCCTGTCTCCGACCCCATCTCTGTCTCTGTCAGCCCGTGTCACCAGGAGCCCCGCCCCGTCCTGTCAGATGAGGCCGTAGGGTCGTGTCGTGCTTGTCCAACAGGACCCCGCAGACGCCTCTGCACGGGAGGCTCCTTAGGGCAGAAACGGGGCTCAGCACAACCTCGTCCACTAGGCAGCTCGGGCACCTCCTCAGTGACAAACCATTACTGTGAGAGAAAATCCGCTCACCGGTTAGTCTCAGCAAACGCAAGACCACGTTCTCACAGCAGACGTCATGCCCCTCACTCACGAGCCCCGGACACAGGGCCCCCCGGTCCCCCCCCGGGAAAGGATGCCCTGGTCCAGGTCTAACCCTGCATGCAGGGCACCTGGCCCCCTCCTGTCTGCCTGGGATTCCCGTGCTACGGGGCGATCACTTCGCAGTGACCTGTTCAGGACTAATTGAGAGCAGATGCTGAGAGCGTCGGACACCAGACGAGACAAGTAAGACTCCGTGGCAATGACAGGCTCGGACTCCCTTTGCTTCGAGAGCAGCCCGCCGCCCGAACCCGCCCGCCTCCTCGTGCAGCTTCCCCGCTGACTCCGCGCCTGCGTTTCCCTCGTGGGGTTCAACGGAGTCGGGCACACCACGGATCCTCGATAGTCTTGAACTTAACTTACATTAAACATCCTTAATTTGCAAGTGAAAGGTAAAAATAAATGAAAATAGTGATGATAATTAAAACAATCATAATCTCCAAAGCGTGTTCTATTGTATACGATAAGTGAGAGCTCAAGCAGGGAGGGTTTTGTCTTTTTAAGAGTTTGGAGACGTCTCCCTTGCGTTGCGGGGTGCACCGTCTGCGTATTTCCGGGGGGGCTCAGCAGTGTCCGCAGCAGCCGTCCGCGAGCTTCCGGGGGGGTCTTCCTGGGAGCCAGGCTCGCCGTCTCTGTCTTTGTTCCCGTGGCGTGCTCGCCGCAGCAGCCTGGGAGCACGCGTCCCGCTGGCCGCTGGCCGGAGACCGAGCACCTCTTGAACGTGGCCCCGGGGCGCTGAGGCTCAGGCCTCCGTGGGACGGGGTGCACGCAGCGGGCTGGGGCCTGCGCGCTGACCGGCTAAAGGCTGGCTTAGTGTCGCGTGTCCACTGACTTACACGCACGCGGTCACTGCGACACACGGTACATCTATGTGTCGACGCAGCGCCATGTCCTTCTCCTCCGTTTCTGCTGGAGACGCCAGAGATGGAGCCGTTTACGTCCCGGCCCCCAGGAGCTGATGTGCGCACCCAGGTTTGCCGGAAAGAGGATCGGTGAGGATGCTCGCTGTGAGCCGATGCCGGTCGTGGGCGTCAAAGGGCGCGGACGCTCCGAGGGGGCAGAGCACGGCTCCGTGCAGCTCCCGCCGCTTGTCAGCCCCCCGCCTGCCAGCACAGGACTCTGACGCGCTCCAGGGGGCCGTGGAGGCCGCTGGAAACCTCTGTTATTTCCTTGGCCGACCAGAAGGCTTCTTTTCAGAACGAACATTTAAAACAGCTTAAGCCCCTGGAGCAAGATGAAGAGAGAGTGTTTGAAAGCCTCGGCAGAGCGATCCCGCCGCCCGCGGCAGCGCTGCGGTGTCGAAGCCGGGAGAAGGGAGCTGCGGGACGCTGGATTTAGGGATCGCGCCTCTCAACCCCCTCGCCGCACCGAGGAAACCGCGGCCCTACGTGCGGCTCGTCCGTGACAAGCCCGGTCCTCCGGTCCGATCACCCGCTCACCCGGGAGACCCTGATGAGCGCCGGCCCCCTTCAGCGCCGGCTGGGACACAGCGTTGTGGGGAAGACACGGAGGACGGTCAGAAAGGTCGGAGCTGCTTCCGACCCTGAGTCGAGGTTTCAAGGCGGAAATGAGGCTGACACTCATCCTGGGAGGTATTTAAAGTCAAGAAACGCTCTCGTGCATGGCCAGTCCACGCCCGTCCGTGGCGGTGGTCTAGGGAAAGAGCCTTGGGGACACCAGACAGGTCGGAGCTCCAAGCGACGGGAAGCATCAGGTAACACGACGGGACTCTGGTCTCGCCCACCCATGAGACCCAAGAGCCTTTGGGAGGAACCAACACCAGCGGAGCCATATGCGGACGGCGGGCTTGGCTGGTGAGGGGCTTGGTCTAGAGCTCTAACTGCCACCGTGGTGGGAGGTTGAGGCCCGAATCAGCTGTCACGACGGGACTGAGGCAGGTCAGACCTTTGTTCCAGCCTGGCGCGCTTTTCCCACAAGGCGGTCACGTCTGTGACGGATCTGTGAAGACTCGGGACGGAACAGAGACGTTGTCCAGACGAGAGGACAAAACTATCGGTAGGGACATGTTTTAGAGCATTTTGGAGCTGACGGGAACTGACTTCAGAGTGGGTTATTGGTGCTCTCCATCGAGATCAGAGTGAGTCCACCTGAAACGTTCGGGGTCTACTTTGGGGGCCTTACTGCGTGGAGCACACAAACCTCCAGGGGCATTTTGCTGTGTGCTCTGACCCGTTGCCTGGCCACCGTTCCTTCCAGGTCCCCCACAGCGAGTTGTCTGCCCGTGGCTGGGAAGTCGGCTGCCTTGGTGTCCCCTCGAGACTCATCCGGATGGTAGGAAAGAACCCTGACTTTGGCACAAGGCAGTGGGATTATTAGATTTTGTGGGCTGCTGAGTTGTGTGTATTTTTAGGGTTTTTGCCTTCTAAGATTTCATACCCACAAGTAACAGCGGCAGCTGAAATGTCGCTCAATGACAGTGACATTCTCAGGCAAGGAGAGAAGGGACAGCGAAAGATTCTAACATCACTACTGTCTTCCTTGTGTCGCATGTTCTCAAAAAATCCCCAAAAACAAAAACAAAAAACACAAACCATGACAGATTTGTCTTGTTTGGGGACAATCAGCTCAAGTATACAGAGAAGTGAACTGTCCACGAGGAGGGGTCCCCCGGCCTCTGTGCAAGTGTCATTGGTCAAGAAAGGGTTTAATAACATAACCGTAACAGCAGCGGGTAGGGGGGTCACACCTGTCACGAGGACAGAAAGCTCGTTTCACAAATACTTGTGCGTTCCACACGCACATGTGCAGAAACACAGGTGTGAAGCCTCGTAGTGGTATCGGGCAGGGCCAGGGCCAGGAACAGGCTGGCCTTCTGAGCTGCAGGGTGGTCCCAGGGGTGGCCAGCGCGACACCAGGGCACTGGGGGTGGTGGTCGCCAGGCTGAGGGCACAGGAGCGGGTCGGCCAGCACCCGAGCGCAGCGCGATGGGCTAGAGGCCCTGGGAAGACCCGTGGGTTCTTGTAATAGGGCTGAGACGCCATGTGGCTTAGGGAACAGAGACGGTGCCAGGTTGACTGTAGTGCACCGGCCCAAGCTCGGTGCCATCGGGGGCTTCTGAAGCCGAGTGAACGGCTTCTCTCCGTGACAGGACCTTGTGTTAGGGGTAACATGAGCCTCTGCCCTGTAGCTACTAGACCCATCACAGTTCACAGGAACCACCAACCTCAGAATTAAGAAGTCATGATTATATAAGCAAAGAGCATCGCATGATTATACATTATGCTGACTGTGACTTTCTTTTGAAGAGTTGTAAGGCTTCATTAAAACCCTACAAATGACAGTAATGAAATGAAAGTAAAGCCTTTCAACTCAAGCCCTCTGGGTTTTTTTTTTTTTTTCCATCTGTGTATTAGCAAAAATAAAGCCAATGTTTAGAGGACTGTGATAAAAAAAAGTTTTTTAAAAAGTAGAATTTATTTATTCACTTGAGAGAGTTGAGCGAGCACAAGCAGGGGGGTGGCGGGCAGAGGGAGAAGCACTGGGCAGGGGGCCTGACGTGCGACACGAACGCAGAACCCCGAGATCATGACCTGAGCCCACGGCAGACACTTAACAGACTGAACCACTCAGGTGCCCCATAAAAATTTCTAAATGCACCTTTAAAGTATTTCCCCTTCCCCTGGTCTTGCTCAACAGTCCGCAAGCAGCCAAGGGACCCAGCAGCCCACGCGGTCCATCTCTTAGAGTCGTGGTGCTGAGCTTGTCCTGTTTCCCTGGGACCCCAGTAGATAAAGAAGCTGCACCAGGCCCTGGGGGGCAGGCGTAGGGGATGAACCCGAAAGCCCCTGGAGGAGGTGAGCCCAATGGGACACCATTGTAGGGCAGTAGGAGCTGGCTGCGTGGAGACCGCTGAGCCCAGCGGTCAGTCCGTCACGAGGGTCAGAATCGGCCATGGCTCCTCCAGTGTGGGCCTGGTCAAGAGCCAGCACCTTGAAACTGAACTTGGAAGGAAGTGGACCAGGGCCGGGACACCCTACAGCCACAGGCGGGGACGGGTAAGCCACGTCATGGAGTCAGACCCAGGGCACCCATCCCCACAGAGCCCAGCAGCTCTCCCTGCGTGGCCCCAATGAGGGGCGTGTGCAGGCTGGGCTTTGAGAGCGCAGGGGACACGCGGCCAATAGGGACGAACGGACGACATGCTCAATACACATCTCTCTCCTCTGCGTATAGTCCATGAATATAACACGGGGGTCAACAGAGAGCTGAAGTTAATTCAATGGCACAGAATCACCCACTAGAGAGAGGGCACGAGCGAGGGTGGAGAGGCAGGAGAGAGAGGGAGGGAACCGGAAGCAGGCTCCAAGCTCCGGCGCGCAGCCCAGTGTGGGCTCCAACCCAAGACGGTGAGCTCATGACCCGAGTCTGGATCACGAGTTGGACGCTCAAGTGACTGAACCACCCAGGCGCCCCTAAAACAAATTCTACCGATAAACTTGGCACGTTCTGAGAGCTAATCATGCATCATAAACTCACAAGTCTAACTTCAGGGTTTGACTTGGTGCTGATAGGCTTTCCCCCAGCTTGGGCTTGATGGGTGAAGGGTACTGGGGCCTGGGGGTATGTGGGAGTCAGACGTCAGAATGCACTGAGAGCCTCACGGTGTTATTATTGGGGCTGCACCCACAGCCCCTCACTTTGCTGGTCTGCAAAGTGATGCCGGTAATTATCCAAATTCATAGGGTGTGGGAAGACCGAGAGAGAAGAGGGACAAAGTGCTCCGTGACTGTCCGTCGCAGACGCACACGGTAACTCCAGAGCTAACGCTGTCGCGTTGCTAGTGCTGCGATCCCCACTAGGACCTCACTCGCAGGCCCGTACGTCACGCACGCCCGTGCCCCAGCCCTCGTAGTCCATGGTCAGCGCCCCGAGGGTTTCGGGAGGGTGTGCTCCAAGGTGACTCAGGTTCGTATCTTAACACACTATCACGTTGCCACAGAAGACATCTGTGAACCCCAACGCCCCCGCGGAAAGACGGCTGGCTTCCCCAGGGGTCTCGTTGAGTTCCCAGGATAAGGACAACAGACCTCACGACGCAATGCAGTGAAGCCAACAAGCTACACTTTCTCCCGCCACGTGGGTACATCATCGGCAGGAGCAGCCGACGTGACCAGCCTGTTACTGACGGGGATGCTCGATCTGGGGCAAACCGTGCCCCGATTTCTCTTCCGTTACATTGCGACGTGGTGTTTTCAGTTTCCGAGCGAGTGGGGGCTGCCCCGGGATACACTTTCTTGACCCTGGTATGGATGGTAGATACGATGTGAACACAGGAGTACACGTGAACGCCTGCCGGTTTGGTGTGGGCGGCTGATCGCGGGAAGTCACCAGAGGGAACAGCACAGGGGGACCGGCAGGACGAGCACGCGGCTCACGACAGAGCGGCTCAGAAACAGGACCCTGAGGAACGCTCCGTCTGTGGAGAGAGGCTGCGCTCGGGGATGCGCCCGCGAGGCTCTGCGTGAGGCAGAGGCCAGCTCCTGGGGATCGGCCCCGCGATGACTCCGGACTGGTGGGCCGCGGTGCTCTGCTCTACACGCCAGCCTGTTCCGAACAGCAGCGGGACAGGGGATCCCAGCAGGAACAGACATGGAGCCGCGCACCCACGGGTGGCTCGGCTGGAAGGAGTCTGAGCGTATCTCCACTCCCGCCTCCCGCTCGGTGACCGCCTGTCTTGGGCGGACCTGCGAGCTCTCTGCACCGCCGGCCCCTTGTCTCCGGCCCCGTGACATCACCGGCTCGTCTGTCCCCGGTGCTTGTGAGGACGCAGCGGCACCGGGGTGAGGTGCTCAGGCCGCGGTGCCCAGAGGAGGTGAGCTGCGGTGGTGGGGACCGCGGCGACAGTGGCCGTAACCCGTCGCTGCCAGGGGCTGCCGCGGGGTCCTCCTCAGTCACAGAAGGCTTATTTTTTGGGAGAAATAGTGTCTGTCCGTGAGGCCGTTCCCTGCGGACCAGCCTTCGGGGTGGTCCTTGGGGACTCGTGAACGCCCTCCGCTTTCGTCAGCATCTAATCTTCATCTCCGCGGGAGCTCCCCACAGGGGCCTGGCCCCGCGGTTGTAGCGGACAGAGGCCGAGCCGGGAGGGGCGGGGAGCCCGGCTGCACCTCCGCGCAGGGGAGACGGAGGATCTCACGACGGTACGAGGCGGACTGGCTTGGTTAATGCTGCTGTTATTTCTAGAACGAAGGCCTGCTTTTGCCCATTTGAGGAGGAAAAACACAAAAGCGCAGGTTTGGCCGTGCTCTGGGTCCTGCCTCTGCCGTGGACTCGTGCCGTCATTCTGCGAGCGATGACCTTCTGTAAGACGCGGTCCTTCCTCTGCCAACGGGCGTCACCGTCGGGCGTCAGCATTGCCGTCTGGTGAGAACCCCGCCGGGCGTTCCGTGTCCCCAGTCGTCACTGCCGTGGAGTCTGTTTTGAGGGTCACAGTTGTTCCCAGGTGGAAATCCCATTCAGAAATTGTACCTTCCCTTGAGCCCTGGCAGTCTCTCCCACAGACGGTCAGCCTCGGGTGGGGAAGATGGGAAGCAGTCCCTGGGAGGCAGGTCTTCGAGGAACTGGCACATTACTTGGAGTCTGGGGAACTTTGGGGACCCAAAGGAAACACGGAAGCCCCTGAAATCTGGACAGGAGTGTCCACGACTGTTCCGTAGTTTCAGAAAGCCCGTTGGCTATAGATAGCCCCGATTCATTGCGTTTTAGATATTTGCCTATTTCGTTTGCTCAGAACGCCTTTGGGGGCCTGGACTAATGGACTCAGGGTGATCGCTGCCCAGTGGACAGAGTGGTCTGGTCCTTGTCTTGGGTGTCTCTGTTACCCAAGAAGTGGGGGGCACAGCGCACCACAGCTGGGCCCACGCACCCACCTCCCTCGCGGGACTTCAGCACTGCTGGCAAGGGCGCGGGACACTGGACGTGCAAAAGTGGGGCTTCGCAGAAGGCCAGCGTTCACCCATGTCATTACTCAAGAGCGTTTGCCTGGTGGGCCTCATGCAAAGACCTTTCGTGCAAATGCACTGACTGAGACCTTCAGTAGTGTGTGCGCGTGTGTGCGCGCGTGTGCGCGCGTGTGCGGGTGTGTGGTGTGAAATGATGTTTCCCAATTCTCTCTCTCCCCTCTGGCGCCCCACTCCCAGGCTGCTGGGGGCTGGGTGGGGAGGCAGGTCCGTTGCTAAAATCTCTTTAGGTTTTACAGTAAGAAAGAGACTCGCTTCACTTTCAAAAAAAGTCTCCGGCAAGATTATCTTGGGAATCAAACTGACACACATACAGACATTGGTGTTTATACAAATAGATGTGCAGATACTGTAGGAGACCAGAATGTGCATAAAATAGGGATTATTTTCAGCTGATGATTTTGAGACCAGCAAACACAGGAGAGGCTCTGGAAACCGAGTGTAACGGCCCTTTTGTGAGGGACATTTGCATTTACAAAGGGAATCTCCTTTCATAAGGGGGGGGGAACCTGCTCTCTGCACCTGCAGGAGGTACAGGACTCCGGTGCGTGGTCCTTGGAGGAGACCCTCCTCCAGCTGCATAACAGCCTGGCCTTGTCTGTGGGGCCTCTCCCAGGGCCTCCCCGCACTGGCCTCCAGGGCTCTCTTCCGCTTTAGCTGAAGACGGAGACGGGCCACCTGCCCCGTAGCTCCTCCCGCATTTCTCCTGTGTGTAAATGAGATGTGCGTGTTAACCTACTTCTGTCGGTTTTCACCTTGTTAATCGGACTCTCGTCCCAGCGGCCCCAGCTGAGAACCTGGACGGAGAAAGACGGTTTCCTCCCCATCACTGAGCGCGCGAGTGCACACACACACACACACACACACACACTTCTCTGACACAGGAGGTCAAAGCTAAGGTTGCTGAGGGCAATGGGGGTCATGCTAGGGATCACGGTGGGGAGGCCTGTGGATGCGGGAAAATGAGGCCGGTCCCCGTCCAGGGTCAAGTCCAAAGTGAAAGGGGCGTCTTGGTAGCACCTGACCCCCACGGAGCCTTTCGGGAACAGCGATGGGGAGCCGCGTGCAAATCCACGACGGGTTTTATTAGTTTTTTAGCAGCTGTTGGTGAGGTTTTTCTCACCCGGAAATCCATGGTACGTCCTGACTGCTCGCCTCAAGGGAGCTACCGATGGCGCACTGACCCTCGCCTCTTGTGAGACTCTGGTCCTTTTGGGGTTACGAGTCTTCAACAGACGAGGGTGTGACACCAGTGACTGCCCCAACAGCATAGGGTGCCTCGTATTGGAGTCTAGAGTCAAAGGTCACCGGGCCCGGCGGGTGACCCGTTCCTCGAGGACGGCTCTGAGCGTCCCCGGCTCGACTACACGGCACTTTCCTGCGACCTGCTGTCCGCGCTTTGCTGCTGAGGCCGGGCGCTTACCATCCGCTGTGGCTGCCCTGCCTCCGATACTGCAGCTAAAACTCGGCAGGGTGAGGGGAAAGGGCACGGTACCACGGTCAGAGAACTCGGACGCGTATTTTCGCGCAATTCTTTTGTAGTAGCAGAACAAGCCTATTTATGTAACGGAGTCATACTAATAAACGGCGCATTAAGTTTCCTACTGGGAAAATGACTTAGAGGTGATGGGGGCGTCAACTACATAAAAACCAGGCAGAAGAGGCTGTTTTCACCCGGGTTCCAGGGGAAAAGTCACCCGCTCTGCACCCCCACCCCCGTCTTCGCGCCCGCCGCAAACCCGGCTCTGCGTCTGTGACCGGCTGGGTCCTGGGTCACCTCGTTCCCATCGGTCAGCGGTTCAGAGCGGATCTTCCGAGGCCTCCGGTTGCTAGTTTAATCGGGGTCTGTGATGACATGCGGCCCCTTCCCCCCAACAATGCCACTGTCCCCTTTTATTAGAGACGCCGCGGGCTGGGGTGTGGCGGTCTGATGGACGCCTGCGTGCCCTTTCTTGTGTGTGAATTTCTGATTGGGTTTGTGTGGACGGAGGTGTCTCCCCTGAGGAAAGCGGCTCAGCGCCATGTCCTGGCGGCCTCCTCTCAGGGGTGGGCTGCCCCCCAGAAGCGGCCGTGCCCCTTTGCAGCTGGAATAGTAACACGTCCGGCACGGACTTTGTCCGCGCAGATTCGGTCCGGGGGAAGGACATGCACCTTACCGGAGTCGCGGTATTTTCTCAAGCGACCAGATCCGCTGCACAGCGTGGGGGCTCTGGTGAGTGGCGCTGGATGGCGCACTGGACACCGGCCGAGGGAGCAGACCCCGGTGCTCTCGTCGCGCCCACACCGTGAGGACGGCGACTGTGTGACGAGGGAGGCATTAGCGAGGGGCGGTGGTGCTCGTGTCGCCGGGAGCGCGTGGATCCAGCCAGCACGTCGGAAACCCTGCACACACGGTGTGTGCTTGCCCGCTTGTCTCCAACCAGCTGGAAGCAGAGGCTGTGGGAAGCGACCCTGCAGCCACGGCCAAGCGACACCCCAAGGATCCGCCACGGGAGGAGAAGCCTCGGAAAAGCCCGGACTTGCCGCTCCGGCTCAGAGGCCAGACTGGGACGCTGCGGGCTTCCCGCGGACCAGAAGCGAGCCGCGGACTAGGACGTGGGGGAGCAGCGGGTGGTCGGCCCAGACGGGCGGACATCTTCAGTGGGGCAGAGCGGCTCGGGGTCCCCCAGGAGCTTGCAGGGCCTGTGGGGCTTGGCCCCGCCTCCCGCTTCGGAGCAGTCTGGGCCGGAGGACGGCTCTGACACTCCTTCCCTGCACAGGAAAGGGTTCAGCCCGGGGAGGCAGAGGGGGAGAGGTTTGGGCGAGGAGCTGGGCTGGGACCAGAAGGACCGGGACGGAGGCTCTGTGCACCGGGCAGACAGAACGGCAGAGGAGGGGCAGGTGCTTCCTGCGGGAAGACTTCCTCCCTGGGAGTCAGAGGCTGAGAGATGGCAAGAGGGACCGTGAGGAGGAGGAGGAGGAGGAGGCGGGACCCCTCCCTGGGAGGCGCAGGAGAGCTAACGGCTTCCACGAGGGGACACGGGCTCTTAAACTATCCAGCCATTCTGGTCTGTCCGTGGCCGAATGTGGGCGCACAGACCAGAGCTATTGACGAAGAGTGACGTTCTCCAGTGTCTCCCGATTAAAGAGGCTTTGGCGGGGCAGTGAGAATCGTGAACTTAAAAACAAAACAAAACAACAAAAATCTATAGGAGGTGTTAACTGCTCACAGGCGCCGTTTTGTTACTATGTAACCCCCGGTAAGTTGGGACAGAAGCTGGGTCAGGAGCAGCGGGACCCAGGCGCACCGCCCCCCGCCCCAGCCCCAGCCCAAGCCCGAGCCCGAGTGGGCCTCAGGGCCGGGCGAGACTCCGGTGGGAAGAGCTTCCGGTAAGTGAGCGACGCCCGCGCTCAGCCCCGCTGCCCGGCCAGACGGTGCCTCAGGGAGCAGGATCCTGACTCAGCCAGCCGCGGGCTCCCCAGGGGCCCACCGGCGGGGGGGCCCCCCCAGGTTCGTGCCTCGCACAGGTGCCGGGTCCGTGTGGGGGCTGTGGGGCCCGAGAGGGGCTGACATGGTCTCCCCCGCCGAGCCCCTTGTCTTTGACTCGTGAGGTGGGACCCGTCTGGGTGAGGGGACGGTCGGGGCACGTGATGACAGCCCGTGGGCGTCCGCGGCCCGGCCGAGTGACGGGGCATGGCAGGAGGAGGAGGAGGAGCAGGGACGGAGCATCGTCCACGTGCCCCACTCTTTGTTTCAGGGGCTCCCGCTAGCGGGATCCCTCCCCACGCCGGAGCTGATGGAGAGTCCGCGGCCCGGTGCTCGGGCAGTCCCAGAGGGTTCCGGGGTAGTTTCCGCAGCAGTTATGGACGTGCAGGGAAGTGGCCGGTAGACCGCAGGTGCCTTCCGCTCCGGAGGGAGGGGGAGGGGGGAGGGGGAGGGGGGTCCCGGGAGCCCTTCCTCCTGCCGCATCTCCTGCTGCTTTGTCTGAAGCCGTTTAGCAGTGTAGACGGGGCCTGACAGCCCTGTCACATATTATGTATAACTCTGGGTCGCGCCTGAGTAATGGCACCTTCTTCTTCCCGCCCCTGTCCGCCGCCGGGCTGCTCGTGGCGAAGGCGGCAGGCAAGAAGGAAGGACAAAAGCCCCTGGTTCCCGGGAGGAGCCTTGGAAGACCCCGGGAAGGATGCGGGCTGGGGCGGCGCGGGGCTCGAGCCTCCTCCCACCGAGCCTGACCCTCGCTCCCAGAGACGCGCGTCTCGGATTTGTTCGGGTCACAGACGTGATGGAAATGAGCTTCTGCGCGGCTGCTTCCCACATCCGGATTTAATAGACTTTTTTCCACTGATAAAAGACCACTAATGAGTTCATTTTCAAGCTATAATAGCTAGTTCTGCTGATGATTGCTGGAGACCCGCTGGTCACACTGGGTTCTGTCCCGCGTTAACCATTGATGGCCCTGGCGCGGGGCAGCCTGCGGGGGGAGGCGGGGGCCCGCGGCCGCTTCTGCCTCTGTGCCTCCCCGTCCCGTGTCTGGGACGCTGGCCGACCGGGCGCTCTCGAAACTGCTCCATACTCCCATCCCTTATGGGAAGGCCTGTGGCCGTGGGAGCCCCGGGGCGTGGGCCGGCCTGCCCTCGGAACCCGGCTTCTCAAGACGCGTCTGTGCGCTTTCGCCGCCCTCCTGGAGAGGGCCTGGAAAAGGGACTTCCTCTGGCCCGGTTCATCTCTCCTGGCACGCGCGGGCCCCGGGTGTGGCTGGAGTGTGCACAGGAGGTTGTGGGCGCGCCAGGGCTGTTGTGTAGGAAATGAGCTTGTCCCCTGTGTCCACAGTCATTATAACGCACGCAATTAGCCAACAGCCTCTCCAGGTGTCTGGCTTAAATACACTTCCCGGACGTTTAAAGGCGAGTAATTAATAGCCGGGTTGCTCACAGCCTCCGTCTGCCCTTTTCATTACGAGTGTAGCAGGACGCCTTCAGACGGGTGCCTAATGCATCCGTTTATTATAATTTTGTTTTTAGCTATTTAAGCAAAGGTGCCCGGAGACCTTCAAGCTTGGGCAGCCACCAGCTGAATTGGATTGCTGAATTTATTATTATTATTATTATTATTACCTCCTGTTTTCCTTTTTAAGATTGTTTTATTAGGAGGGGCCCAACAGGTCAGAGACGTTGAGCTGCACGGGGATCAACTGTGGTGTGCGGGGCTAATGGCTGTCGATCCGCCCCAGTGGCCTGGCTGGCCTGTGTGGGGGCGGGGAGCCGCCTGGGGGGCAGGGCCGGGTGTTGTGCTGTTTTCATCAATGTCTCTCTCGGGGCCTAGCTGGCCAGACCTCGGGGAGGGGCGGGGTGGGGGGCGCTGTCAATGCAGGATTCACCAAGGAAACGCTAAAGCAAAGCCCCCTCCACCCCCCATCAAACCCAGTTTTTTCTGCCACCCAAGCTAGAGCAGACACCAGCGAGTGAATGAATTCACCGCCACTCACACCTTCGCAGACTCTGGGTTTCCAAGGAAGGGTCATGGTTCTGCGTGCGTTCGGAGGCAGCAGCCCTTGGGCGCGGGGGTGGGGTGTTGGGTTTGAAGAGGAGAGAGCAGGAAACGACACGCACGTCCCTCTGTCTGTCCCTGGGCTGGCGCATGCTCCCTAGTCCTTCAGGGTTGCTCTCCTGGTTTTGTTCCCGGCTTCCCGGGAGCCCCTCTGGACCCGCACCCTGTCGCCCCTCCCTCCAGCACCGCACTCTCCCTGCACGCAGGCCTCCCAGGTCAGCAGCGGACGTAGCGGAGTCCCACGTGCCCCTGTGTCCCGCAGCGCCGGCGGCTCGAGACGTGGCCAGGAACACCCTCCCTCCTCCCCCCTTCCCTACTCCCAGCGCGGTGCCAGGCTTTCACAGACGCTCGATACACATCTTTGCAAAGAAGGGAAGGCGGGTCTGGATTTCCAGGAATCGGCGCTGCCCTCTGGGTCCAGCAAGCTGAGAGAAGCGTCCGCACACCTATAAAGTGGGAGGAGGTCACTTGAGGTCGGGAGCGACTCTCCGTTCTGGTCCCTGGAGCCCGCGGGGCTGGTCAGGGGGCAGCCCCGTGGGAGGGGTGAAGCCTCCGTGCCGAGAGACCCCTGTCCTCCGGGAGCTGCCGGACCAGCTCACTCCTGGGGCACAGTGAGGTCAGGGGCTCCTTCTCTGCACGTCCTAGCAACAGGGTCCCCGATGGTACCACACGGCCATCCCCCCGGGGACGTTTTCTCCTCTTAGGTTAAAGATTCGGAGATAAAACCAACGAAACAGCAACGAGGAGAAAGCCAAGCGGAACCTTCCCGCACAAAGCCGCCACCACCGCGGGGTCCACGGCCGCACCCGCGTTCCCAGGACCCCCAGAGACGCTCTGGCCCCTTCACGACTCCCATCTCTTGGTGAGAACATGCACGCTCTCAGCCAACTGCGAGTGTGCGACACAGCGTTATTTTATTTTTTAAGATTTATTTATTTATTTTAGAGAGAGAGCGAGCGCGCGCCCCTGCGTGCGTGCAAGAGTGCGAGCGGGGGAGGGGCGGAGGCGGAGAGAGAGAGAGTCTCCAGCAGACTCCATTCTGAGCTCAGAGCCCAACGCGGGGTTCAGCCCCACAACCCTGAGGTCGCGACCTGAGCCGAAACTGAGCATCGGACGCTGAACCGACTGCTCCCCAGGGGCCCCTCACAGTACTATGAACGAGCCCCGTGGCACGTCGGGGTCCAGGAACGTACTCATCCCCTCACTGTGAGTGTGTGCCTTGGACCGACACCTCGGCATTTCCGCACGCCCAGCCCCTGGCCACCACCGTCCCACTCGCCGCTTCCGTGAGAGGGACTGTTCCGGCTGCACATGTCCGCGGGGCCGTGCAGTCTCTGTCTTCCTGTGCCTCCTCTCGCTCAGCGTAAGGCCCGCCAGCCTCGTCGTGGTTGGGGCACGTGGCGGGATTCCGTCCTTTTCTGCGGCTGAGGGACAGTCCCTCGTGGGCGCGCACCGCAGCTTCCTTCCCCACCCCTCCGTTCGCGGACAGCCGGGCTGTCTCTGTGGTATCGCAGACAATGCTGCAGCGAACACGGGGTGCAGATATCTTTTCAAAGTTCTGACTTAAATTCCTTTGATACGTACTTAGAATCTGGGACTGTAGGGTTTCACGGGGACGCGCTGACAGACCATCGGACTGTACGCACGAAACATGCACAGTTCTCATGTGTGAAAAATAAGTTGTGTCCTGCGTTTATCTGTAAAGTCGTCAAGTTCTAAAACCTACCAGAGAAACACCACGTCCAGGAGCGATGCGGAGGGCCAGCCTTTGTCCCAGAAAGGCTGAGAAAAGTCACACCGCACACCGGCTGGTTCTTGCCAAGTGCATTTCCAAGGCCCAGATGGAATGGCCTAGAATGGCCTCACGTTAAAAGCGGCTGATCTCCCTTTTCTCTCCGGACCTTCAGAGTGCCGAAAGCCCGTAATCCGCCGGCGCCCCAGCCGCTGCCGAAACCTACACCAGGCTGCTCCCCTTTGGATGTCCTCTCGAACAAATGATTTAAGATACTGGACGGTACTGGGGGTGGAAACGCACTCCTATTTCTTTGGAAATCACCTGTCTGGATGACATTCTCTTTCCAATAATTGATTTTCTCCCCTTGCAGCCTCACTAATCAAGACCTAACGACCCGGGCTCCCCACTCTCCTGCACGGCAATGCAATGGGGTCCTTGAAGGGTAAGAACTTTCTTCCATGACTCTGCCACTCCTGCCCCACGTGCACCCCAGTCCTCCTCCTCCGTCCTTGGAAACAAGACTGTCCTCCTGCGGCGTTCTAAGACAGGATATGACATGTGCATTATTAGGCTGAAGGGAGAGAAAAAAAAAATAACTTTGCCTTTGGTGCAATTTCAGCCCAGATGCAGGATTCATTCCAGACGACCTTAGCTCAAGGTGACTTCATATAGTTTCCTGGCAAGAGATTTTTTTGTATCTCTCTTATCCACTTTCTCTTCTGGGAGAAATCCTTGCACAGGTTAAAAAAATTAATTATTTTATGAATATATAAATAAAGACGATGTCGCCCTGGAAGTACCAGGCCCGCCGTCACCGCACACCCGGGCTCTCCCCTACCTTGGGGTCATTTTCCTTTTTCACTCTGTGCCGAGCGATGCCGGCCTCCGGACGTCCCAAGAAATCAACAAGGGTCACAGTTCAAGGAGGGACAACCTGTGGTGATTCCTCCAACGCAACCTGTCCGAGTTCAGACGGTCTTTCCCGTGCTTTCCCCAATCCCTCCATCCGCCCTCAGAGCTGGGGGCCTTCCTCTAAGGGGATTTCCGTCTGCTCATGCAGCTTCGCATTGGATTGTCTGCGCTCCCGCTGCAGGCTAAGTTCCAGAGACGGGCTGTGGGACGGGGATCTGCACGTCCGCGGGTCTCAAGAGGGCTCTGGGGTCCAAGTGCTGAGGCCATGAAAGAAGCAGGAGTGGGGGATGTAGGGCCTCCCACAAGGAGCCGGAAGCCGGGGCTCCTCACTGTCCCTCCTCTGCGCTCAGGTAAGGCGGCTCTCCATCAAGCCAGAGCTGCCGGCTGTCAGCCCTTCTGGGAGCTGGGGGCATGCCAAGGTGTCCAGCAGATTGACTACTGGTCAAAACCCGTAAAAAGTAGAAGGTGCTCATTAAATTGTGTTGACTTAAGACAATGTCAGCAAATGCTCTCCACGATCACCCGCCGTCAATGTCGTACGCCTCCCCCGCTCCGAGGAGCTGCTGGGACCGTCTTTGAGTACAGAGAGGACGTCGGAGCTGAGGGGTGTTAACAACGGGTCCGCATCGGAAGCCAGTATTGGAGCGGGTTGGTGTGAACTTAGAGATTACACCGTGAACCTCCTGATGATCCTGCCTGAGGCTCTGTGCTGAGACCTGAGGTCACGCAGCACACTGTGGTGCTTGGCCGAATCCAGCCAGCAGCCTGTCTGTTTAGTTTTGATTTGAGTGTGTGCACACGTGTGGATGTGTGTAAGGCACATGTGCACATGTATGCATGTGCACATACATGTACGTGCACACGCGTGTACATGTATACCTATACTGTACATGCACACATGTGCATGTGTGTGCGTGTGCGTGTGCATGTGTGTGTGTGTGCACGTGTGTGCATGTGCACTGTATATTTATCTTATCACCCATAAGCTAGCAAGTTTTTTTACATTTTTAGGTGGTTGCATTAAAAAGAGCCTACATGATGTCCGGATTTTGCCTCTTGACCCACAAAGCCGTTAAGTATTCACTCTCTGGCTTTGAGGAAATGCTCACCAAACCCTCTGGTCGGAGGGGCTGGTAGCTGCAAGGCATCGTGTTCTCAGGTGCAGGAGTGTCTGAAGTTCCGGTGGGGCCACTGGCAACGAGCGGGGAGCAGGCCGACACGCGGGGCCGGGTCCCAGAGCTCGTCCTTCGTAGCCTGTGCAGGAAGCGACTTCCAGCGCGTCCAGCCCTGTGTCTGCACGGGATGTCCGTCCCAGAGAGAGACGTGACTTTGCTCTTTTCCTTGTATCTCCAGAGCAGGGATGTGAGAAAGAAATACTGAAGGAAAGGCACTTCAAAGGGGTCGCTCCTGGCAATCTTCTGGGCAAAACTGGTCATAGGTGTCCTGCGTCCTGGTCCGTGGACTGAGCTGAAACAGGCTATGAAAAGCTTTGGGGCAAAATGTGATTTTTACGATTACTCAACAGGTCTTCCCAAATCTCCCTCTTCTTTCCCTCGTGACTGTGCAGATGCCGATATCCATAAAGACCCTCTTTGGCCTCAGGATTATTTATCATTTCAAAGCGAAACTCGAAAAGTCGGGCGACTTTTCGAACACCGTGTAGCCACCCAAAACAAAAGGGACTTTTAAAGCAGGTGTTCGTTTTAACGCATCCCGATTCGGGTAACCCACGGACACTGGAGTGTGTCCAGATTTGCTGTCATCTCGTTCCTCCACGGGGTGAGAGCTGACTGGTTCTCTGCTGTTGGCACAGCCTTCAAAGGTCGAGCTGAGTAGACACGACTCTTAGGAGCTGGTTTCTGCCATTTGATGAGAACACCCAGCCTCCCGCCCGGACAGGCTGCGGCAGCACCGTGTGTCCCCTGAGCGCCACACGCCGGCGGTTAGCCACGCACGGGGGCTCCGGCGGATTCAAGGAGTTCATTTCTCCAGGCTTACAAATTTGATTACTATAGAGTACAAAGCTATTAAAAATATGACCTTTCTATTTTTCACACCTTGGCAAAAAGCCAGATAATAACTTTGTTTGACTCGGTTAGTATGATAGAGTGCTTATTCAGATGGAAATAAAATGACTTTTCTTTACTGGAAATTATACCTTCAAGTCCGAATGTCCATCATCGATGTGGCGCACAGACAGACACGTTAATTCAGGCCCGAGAGCTGCTAACAGAGTAGAACCTTTCCATTTACTTGAGGGGAAAATGTGTATTTTTGTACAGATGTCACCAACTTAAAATTGTAAAAGGTAAGACTATTGTTTCAGGATGAGTGAAATATAAAAAGGTGATTATACTGTATCATGAGAATATCAAACCACAGCTTTTATTGCAGTGTTAAAGAGCAAAATAATATTTTCTCCTTAGACCACCATCTCCTCCTTGGGACTTTTGAGCCAAGCAAACGAAATACATTTGGGTATGTCAGTCCAGGTTTTAATTTGAACATCATACAATTTTTAAAAAGCAGATTATATTTTCCTAAGTACTGGGTCAAATTCTGACAGTTACTAAAACTTGGAAGTGTTGCTATTAGGGTTTAAGTGACAGAAATGAGTGAACAAGTGAATGAAACAAAAATGTTGGGATTTTGTTGTCTAGTGTTAGGAGGATAAGAAAATAGGTTCTCTCCATGTGCTTCTGTAGGAAGACAATGTGTCTATTTCAGGGTTTTATGGAAGAATTGTATACAAATGCCAGGGCTCTGCTTGTTAGTGGCACGTGTGGGCTCAGAATGCCTTCCCCCCCACCTGGCCCTGCGGCCCTCTGACCATGCAGACATCGTTCAGACCCACGACTCACTGGTCTTTGCTCAGTTGCAGGCGTGACTGAACGGACACTCAGGGCCGGAGGTTTGTGCTGCCTCCCTCAGAACGGGTACTGAGGAAGGTGCATGTGACACTTCTCACGGTCACACCTCAGATAGAGTGTTTTTTTTTTTCCTAGTCCCACACCCTTAGGTGTGGTGGATCCAAAATGTTAGTGACCAAAAGAGTCTTTGGTCTCAGAAAGCATGGCCAAGGTCACCCTAAATAGGAGGCTAAGACCTTTTCAGCTCCTCAGTCCCTGCACATTTGTCAGAGAAGAGGTCATTGCCCCGAGTGTCAGAACCCACCCGTGTGGAAACTGGGGTGCTCTCACCCACAGGGCACCGATGTTGGGAACACATAAAATTCACCAGCACTCCCACGTCCTTCGTGTCTGTCATTGGGAAACTGTGGCCCCAATACGGGCAGACCACCAAGGACGGAACCCTGTGGGAGTGACAATGCAGGTCAAGCCACCAGTTGCAGTCTAAGTCTCACCAGCTGAGGGGCTGGCAAAGTGTAGGGAGATTTGACAAATCTAGTGGAGAAAGGAAATGAGAAGTACACACTTAGACTCTGTAATCTGCTTCAGAACTGAAGACCGAGGCAGCTGTATTTTAAGCTGATTAATTACACCTTTCCCCCATTTTTCTTGCCACCATATAGGAAAGACAGTGATGGTGGCTTACGTTTCAATAGAGGGCCGCAGTGGGAGTGTACAATCATCATTCAAAAATACCTCTGCTGATGGTACTCCGTGTTTCCCTTGTGTTGAAAACGTGAATGTTTCATCCAGGAAACAACACCAGCAACAAACTAACGAGGGTGGCAGTAAATGAGCAGTGCTGGGGCTCTCCGCCTGCCCATCCAGATGCCTTCTCCACCTGCTGCCCTCTGCCCTGCGTCGTGGCAAGCTGACCTCATAGGGTCGCCTCACCTCTGGGTTCTGCTGGCTCTGGTATTAGTACTAACAGTCTTGCTTCAGGGGACAGTGCTGGCAACTTCCTCACTGGCCTCTGCTCAGCACTTGCTATGTTCCTTCTTCTGAGATCCTGGCTTCCTCCTGGATGCCTCTTCTCCCTGGCATCAGAGCCTCTGAGTTCGGGTAACATCACTTTCCTCTCTGAGGCAGTGGCTTCCATGTATTACACGTCTGGGCTCTTCACCATCCCTGTCGGGCCCCAGACACTTACATTTCCTTATTTATCTCTTAGAGAACACCCTACTGCCTGCCCAAACTGGTATGCCTAACTCCTAGTCTTTGTTCCAACATCTGCCCATAGACCAATCATATAATTGCTCTATAAATTTGAAGAAAAATGGACTTATATATAAGCTGTTTTTAAATTTAAGATCTCATGATTCTAACTTTATTTAAAAAATATCCATCACCATTAGTATCATCTCTTTTTGATATTCAACAGCTAGATATTATAATTGTTTTGTGGATATTATAGTATTTATTGTTAATCAAGTATTTAGATAGTCATGTAGTGGCAACAAACTTAAGAGAATGAGAAAACTCTATTGATCCTGAAAACTCATCTCTTATAGGAAATGCTGATATAGTCAATCCAAAAAAAAAAAATTGTCATCATTTTTCAAAGTAATTTTTAACAACATGTCAGTTTTTCTAGACATCAATGCTACTAAGTTTTAAAATTAGGTCACAAGAAATGTCACCTACCAAGGCTGAGATAGTTAGTGAATAACACTCATTCAATGAATTAAATAGGCAGGATAAGGGCTTTGCTTTAGTAAAGTACATTGCATCAAGTCTAATAGCAACAACAAACAATTAAAACCACTAAAAATAAAAAAAAAAAGAGTAGGCAGGACTCCTGGCAATGTCCAGTTTAGGGGACAATCAAATACTCTCTTCAAAAAGCAACTCTAAAATTGCTTTTCCTGGGCTCCTGAATGGCTCACTGGGTTAAGCATCTGCTTTTGGTTCAGGTCATCATCCCAGTGTCCTGGGATCGAGTCCCACATTGGGTTCCCTGCTCAATGGAGAGCCTGCTTCTCTCTCTCCCCCCTGCTTGCTTTTCTGCCTCTGCCTCTCTTTCTCAAATAAATAAATAAAATCTTAAAAAAAATATGTCTGCTTTCCCCCCACACTCTGCTGCTGGTGGAGGTTCTGCCAGGGTAGGACAAGCTGTGAAGATCTGGAGCCTCTTGATTGTACTCAGTGGCTCAGGTAATTTGGAACAATGGATGATGTGAAATTTTCAGCAAAGGAATTAAAGTAGTTCATTAAATCATTTAAAGAGAGATCTGAGAAATGAAAAAGGCAGGAAAATAGTAAAATGACACAAGCAAATCCAGCCATATCAATAATTGCATTAAATATAAATGGTCTAATCACCCAAATAAAAGGGCAGGGATACTCAGTGCAGATAAATACGGATTTAAATATAAGCTGCTACAAGATACACAGCATCGAATCAAATAAGTTAAAAGAAAAAAGAATGAAAAAATACATACAATGCAATTGGTAGCCCAAGGGGGCTACATTTGCTATATTACTAATTGATAGAATAATTCAGTGGAAAATTAGCAAGTATGTAGAAGACTTAACAGTATAAACCAATTGAACCTAATTTACAAATATAGATATTCTATGTAATAACTGTGTGTTCATATTCTTTTCAAATACAAATGAAACATCTGATAAAATAGACAGTATGTTAGGTTATAAAACAAATTTCAATAAATTTAATAGGATTGAAACCACACAAAGGATGTTCTCTGACCACAATAGAATAGAAATCAGTGAAAGAAAGAAACCTGGAAATCCCCAAATAGTAGAAGTCAAACAATGCACATCTGGATGAACCATGGATCAGAGAAGAAATCACAAGGGAAATTAGAAAAGACTTTTAAGTGAATGAAGGCAGAAGTATCACATATTAAACTTTCTGGAATGAAGCTAAGACAGTACTTAAAGGTCAATTGATAGTTTTAAGCACTTCTATTAGAAAAGAAGAAAGTTCCCAAATCAGTAAGCCAAACTGCCACCGAAAGAAAATAGAAAAAGCAGAGAAAAATGAAATAAAGTAACACAGAATAAAGAGTAGAGCAGAAATCAGTGAAATAGAAAGTGAACAGAAATCAAACAAAACTGACAAGTCTTTACATAGGCTGATCAAGGGAAAAAACACAAAATCCTCAAATTACTGATATAAGGAATGAAAGAAGGGACATTAAAACTGATGTGTAGAAATTAAAGGATCATAAGGGAATGTTATGAGTATCTTTATCCCTCAAAATGGACCACTTAGAGAAATGGACCACTCATGGAAATGCACACATTGCTAAAGTGACTGAACAAGGAACAGAAAACCTGAATAGACCTATAACAGGTAACACAAGTAAACTAATAATTAAAAAGATCTTTCCACAAAGAAAAGTCTAGGTTCAGAGGGTATCACCTGATTCTATTAAATATTCAAAGAAGAAATAATTGCCATTCTCCACAAAAGCTTTCATAATGTCAAGGAGGTAGAAGCAACTATTTCCTCAGTCAATATTTCCAATGTTTACGGATGCTGAGTACAGAGCTATGAGACCAATGGACCAACATCCCCACGAGTATGGATGTAAAAACTATAAACAAAATATTATCAAACTGAATCCTGCACCATATAAAAAGGACACACATATCAGGACAAGGTGAGATTCATGCTTGTACTACAAAGTTGGCTTAAAATATGAACATCAATTAGATAATGCATCGTACTAATCAAATAAAGATCAGCAATTGATCATCACAGCAAATGTAGAATAAAGTATTCAGCAAAATCCGATACTCATCCACGAGAGACTCTCTCAGCAACCATGAGTAGAACAGAACTTTGTCAATTTGAGAAAGAACAAATATGAAACCCACAAATGCCAGAGTTTATCATCACGACTGAATGCTTTCTCATCAGGTCAGGAACAGGGAAAAGATGGCCGCTTTCACATTATATTCAACATTAACTCAACATTACATTGCTGGGTCTAGTTAATGTGATAAGCACAAGGAAACAAACAAAAAACAACCAAAAGCAAACTAATAAATCAATCAAGGCATCCAGCATGGGGAGAAAGAAATCAAACTGTTTATTTACAGATGGCAGTATTGTCTCCATAGAAACGTGATGGAATTGCTGGAAAGAGAGTACTGGAGTCAGTGACGTTAGCAAGATTATAGGATGCAGGATTAATAGAGACACATCAATTGTGTTTTTATATGTTAGTAACAGTCTCTGTTTATAAGAGCAACAAAAAATAAATAATTAGGAATAAATTTAACAAAAGGGCACGACTTGTATGCTGGAAGCTACAAAACATTGCTGAGAGAAATTAAAGGATCTCTAAGTAAATAAAAAGATATTTCGTGCTTATGGATTGAGAGACTCAATAATGTCACGATAGCAATTTTTCCCAAATCGGTCTATGGGTTCAGTGCAATCCCTCTCAAATCCCAGAACACTTTTTTTTTTTTTGGTAGAAAAATACAAGTTGATCCTAAAATGCATATGGAAATGAAAAGGACCTAATAGCAAAAATGATTCTGCAAAATAAGAACGAAGTTGGAAAACTTACAGTGACTGACTTCAAACTTAGTGTAAAAGCACAGTAATCTAGAGTAGTTGAATAGTACTGAGTGTTCAGAAATAAATACATTTACAGGGAACTAATTTTTATAATTGTGCCAAGACAATTTGAAGGAAAGGGTTATCTTTTCCATAATCATATGATTACTACATGCAAAAAAAAGTACTGAAACCCTGACCTCACACTACGTACAAATAACAACTTGAGAAGGATCATAGACTTAAAGATAATAGCTGAAAAATTAAAATTGCTAGAAGGAAACAGTAAAAAAGCTTCATTAGTTTGAGTTTGGCAAATAATTCTTACATACAACACAAAAGCACTCTCCTTAGAAGGGAAAACTTAAAATTAGATGTCATCAAAACTTGAAATTTCCATGTTTCAAGAAACACCATTAAGGAAATGAAAAAGTAAGCTTCAAATTGAAAGTATTTTGATTTTTGATGCCATCTTTGATAAAAGATTTGATCCAGAATATATAAAGAACCTTACATCAAAATACTAAACTTACAACTAAATCATAAGACCAAATCCAATAAAAAATGACTAACAGTTTGAGTACTGATTCCACCAAAGATGATACACAGACGGCAAAGAAGAACATGTAAAGCTGCTTAAAGTCATTAGTCGTTAGGGAAATGCAAATCAAATCATAGTAAGATAGAACGACTCTCCCAGTAGAACGACTCTGATTAAGAAGACAGGGGACACCAAGTATTGGATAGAATATGGAGATACTGGAAACCTCGCACGTTTCTGCTGGGAATCCAAAGCATGTACAGCTACTTTGGAAAACAGTTTGGCAGTTTCCGAAATCGCTAAATACGTTCTCGCCATCGAGCACAGGCATTGCACACGGAGGAGTCTGCCAAGGGGGACAGACGCGGCCGCGTGGAGACATGGGCAGGGACGTCTGCGGAGGCTCTGTTCATTACGTGGGAGAGCTGGGGTCAAGGAGAGTGTCCGCCAGCGCTGGGGGTAGACAAAAGGGAGCATCTGTACCGCGAACCCTCCGCAGCTGGTAAATGGGGCTTCAGCACGCAGGGTGAAAGCCGGCAGAACGAAAGCCTGCACATTGCCTGATTCTGTTTACACAGAGAGGGAGGATTGGTGGCTGCTTGGCTGAGGGCGGGAATAGGGACTATGAGTGTGGCCGAAGGGACTTTGTCTTGGCGGCCGCTGAGTGGCGATGATGGCTCAACCCTATACATTTCCTAAAACACTTGCACACTCAACGTGGTGAGATTCGGAGGCGCACGCGCTGTCGCCCAGGCACTTCCCCACAGAGAGTGCGGTCGACTGTGGCTGGAACCTCACGGGCCGCTTACCCTAGCTGACTCGAGCAGGAGAATCAACAGTGTCACTTGGGGAACGTGTTGTTACGCACCAGACTGCGCAGAGCCCCGTGAGTCCATGTCTTTGTTACTAACCAGGGGATCCCACTCTAGGCAGCACATCTCCCCCCCTCCGCAGACTCCTCTGCCCCGGCCTCGTGTCCCCCCCATTCCAGCGGAGATTTCCCGCTCTGTGGACGGGTCTCGCGTCTGCTGGCCTAGATCGGAAGCTCAAATGAGAACCAAGCTTCCTTCATCCTTGAGGGTACCCGGCCTGAGGCAAAGACGCGTCCTAACGCCAGCTGGTGTTTGCAGAGCACGGTAGATGAATGAGGGCCTCTGCTCCCCGAAGAACGCTACTGTCCTTGTCATCGTATGCGGGACTGCATGCAAATGAAGGACAGCAAGGGGCTCGCTCGGCCCGAGGTAACTCGGCCAGCGGAAGATGTAAGAACCCAGGCAGCCTCCAACTCTAACCACTTACAGCCACTCCAGATCCTCCTGCATGCTTTCCGATGGGACCACAGGCGCCCTTGCTTTTCTGCAGGACGGCTTTCCAGCAGGTGATCTGACTCACACCCATCACCCAGGTCCCCAGCCCTCCTGTCCCCAAAGGGAGGCGGGGCCGTCCGGGAGCCGGTGGCTTTCCAGACGGCGCGGACAGTTCTCCGCCCGGCGGAGCACGCACGGGGGACGTCTGTAATCACAGACCAAGCGAATCTTCCCGAGGTTATGACAATCCTCTACCTTGGAAAATAACATTGATTGATATGTTTTTAAGAGACTGACATATGTAACTCTTTATTAAAAAATTATTAAATAACTCCTTGAAATAAAAAGGCAGTCATGTAATTAATAGTTACGTACCGCCTGACAGCATAATTATTCATTACCAATATGCAGGAACAAAATGACTTCTAATTTCATCTTCAGAGCCTGGAAAGGTAGGAAAGTACTTTAAAAGGAAGTAAACTATGAAGAGAGGCTAGCTTTTGTAAGTGCTTGGGTTTTTTCCTGGTCTTGGAATGAAAAAATGTAAAGGCTAAATGACAGGAGATGTCGTGCTCTATGGATCTAAGGAGAGGCGAGTGACTAATTAAAAAAATGTATACCTCAATAAAAATAACAAAAATATACACGGAGAGAGGTTCCCAGCACTGTATTCCTACTGTTGATAATTTATTTGAGCCCTCTGGAAAAATGTGAATTTATCTGCACCTGCTCAGAATTGGCGAAATACCTCCGTACATCATTCAGAATTAATGATGAGTCCTGAGACCCGAGTCCCGAGAGACGTGTTCCTAGCTTGCTCTCTGTGATACAAAAAGGAGTCTGGTGTAAGAGAGGGGGTGTTTAGGGACTTAGCTCCGGAGCTGGGTTGAGCAGTTGCACTGGCCCAAGTGAATCCTTTACCCTCATCCGGGGGAAAACATCCTTGTCCATGAGTAACCAGGACCGGCGGTCAGGGTCACGTCCAGACCGGATGACCCTTCAGCAGTGGCTGGCGTGTGCGGCTGGGCCAGCAGGCCGGAACGCAGGGACTTAGGTCTGGACCTCGGGCCATGGGTCGGCTTGCACAGCTGTGGGCATGTCTTGCCGAGGAAACAGGACTCGGGAGGGCCGGCTTTGTGTGCTGTGCTGACATTGTGGGGCCACGGACTGGCGCACATTGGGAACCCCATGTGCCTCTGCAAGGATCAGGGAGCTGTGGAGGGTCCGGAGCAGAATCAGATCGGCATTCGGTAAGACGAAGCCGGCGGCAGATGCAGGTGGAGAGACGCGGATTTCCAGCATGACTCCACACCCGGTCCAGCCTTCTGCTTGTCTTGACCTTCAGGTGTGACCTCCTCTCCGGCCTGCCGGCTCCTTCTCCTCCGACCTGGGGCCTCTTCTCCGTGGACCGCGTGGGGCTGGCTGCACAGAGGGGTCAGGCCGCCTTCAACTCAAACCTCCCATCGCTCCTGGGATTTGGTGGCCAAACCTGGGCTCAACAGGGAAGAGCGACCAACGTGGTCTGCCGGCACCATCGGGAAGGGGGAAGGGTGGCCAGACTTCCGGGATGTCCTCCCCGCTGTGACCAATGACACGGATTCACGAGGAAGCCTCTGTATTCAGAACCTGCCCGACCGTACCTCCTGGCTAACGAGCTTCTCGGGTCTGCTCTGGTGATTCACCTCCGTCCTCATTCATCAAAGTCCACGGCGTCTCCTCCAGGACTTCCTCTCCCTGCCGCGGCCAGTCTCCCCTCCTTGCCTCATGAGCTCGGTCTCCCCCAACCCCGGTGCCGGGTCCCCCCACGCCCTCCCCCGCGGCCCCTATGCCTCTGCTCCGCACACATGTGGGGGACACTCGGCATGGCCGCCGTCGACTCCTCGTCTGGCTGTTGGCTCCGCCAGGACTCAGGCTGAGCTCCACGCGTGCAAGAAGGGGTCGGCCAGGTTTGGATTGATTTATTGACTCAGAGGAGGCTTTTCCAGCCAGAGTGACCGAGGATTCGAATCCTGGAAGACTGGGTCACAGAACCCGAGACCTGAGGGGACTGGGGTGATCGCGAGGTGCCCGGCTCCGTGTCGGGAGCGGGGCTGATGCGTGAACTCAGGGCTGCCCTGTCTTCAGGACACAAAGCTCCATCGGCTCTTTCTCTAGATCACCTTTCTGTCTCGGTTAGTCTGTCTCCCTATCACTCTGCTGGAGGGAAAGAGCACAGCCCAGGGTCTAGCAAAACAGCTCTGACTCCAAGCTTCCATCTCGGTCTTTGTGCAGACCCTTCGCCCCAGGGTCTAGCAAAACAGCTCTGACTCCAAGCTTCCATCTCGGTCTTTGTGCAGACCCTTCGCCCCAGGGTCTAGCAAAACAGCTCTGACTCCAAGCTTCCATCTCGGTCTTTGTGCGGACCCTTTGCCCAAGTATAAAAACACAAGCCTTTCCATAGAAAATGTTGTCCACAAGTCCAGACCCACAGGCAAGGGCGTGGCTACCCAATGTCAAATCCCTAGATTCCTGGGGGAGCGGGCGGGTTCGGTCGTGAGAGGAGACGGGGACGTCAGGACACTGGCTGTTCCGCAAGACGAACGCGCGGGGAAGGGGAGGGTCTTCCCTTCTCCTCTTGTGCCCGACTGACCGGCGGCTTCTGTGCCCCCCAACCACCTGCCCCCCCGTGCACGGGCGAACTAAGGGAGAACTGCATGGGATGCTACTTCCCAGAAACCAGTTGTCTTTTTGACCACGCTTCTTCTCAACGAGGCTTCTCCTAGCGTGAGAAGCACCGAGACCTGCGTTGCGGCCAACGCCCCGAGTGGGCAGGCTTCCTGACCTTCTCCGACCCCCTGCTGCTCTCTCCCTCTGCTCCCTTCTGTTTGGGCCCGGTCACACTGTGTGGTCCCTTGTGCATAGCTACATGCTGGGCCTGTAGCAGATAACACCAGAGGACAGACGATGTAATTCTAACAGCACAAACCCGGCGCTTTCCCCTACACCGCGCTCGCCCAGAGCGCAGGCCTCCGGCGCCCGCGGGCTCTGTCCCCATACCTCCCGCTCCCACTCTGCTCGCTCGGCGGGTCCCTGCAGGCAGGCGGGCAGCATTCGAGGCCGGGGCTTACTGAGTCATCTCCATGAGGAAGAGGCTTGCGTCCGGAGCCCACCGTGTGACCACACTTAGAAGGACACTAGTTTACAGCCATACTGGTTTTCATACACAGCGAGAGCCTGTTGGAAGAAATGACAACCGGGCTGTGCAGGCCGGTGGTGGATGGTGGGCGGGCTCCCTTCCTCCGGTGAAGTTCCCTGGACACTAGAGACGACCAGGCTCAGCCGGCAGACTGGCTAGGAACTGGGGCGCCTCCTTGCAGACCGTAGGGTGCCGGGCCACAGAGCAGGTGCACCGGGTGGGGACTGGCCCTGGAAAGGAGGCATCCCGCAGGCGGCTGCGCACCCCGCACTCCTGCACCAACCCTTCCTGGCTCAGCCCGGACCTTCTCCCAGCGGACTCCAGGCCCTGGACGGCCAGCAGCCGAGCGCCCACCTGTGCCCGGGTTGGGTCTTGCTATGGTTGCGTCCTGGGGAGGGGAGAGGTGCGGCCGGTTCTCCAGGACGCCGCTGTGCTTGGAGAGCCCCGGCGAGCGGGGACGAGAGGGATCGCATCAGGAAGCTGCGTTTGCAGCCTTCTGTCTGCTCCTCTCGGGGCGCTTAGGGGAAGGAGGCACTTAGCGCACGTCGTAAAGGACCAGCGGGGCCTCATCAGCGCGTTGTGATAGCGGAGCGTAAATCTCCGCGCGATGGGCGGCTCCGTGATTGATCGTGTTCTGCCGACATCAGGCTGCGTTGTCACCGGCCGCTCGCTGCTCAGCACTTCCCGGGCTGTTAATTATTGTTGCGTGGCTCTAAGGAATGTTTTCCAAACATTCTGGAATTCTGCAGTGAGGGCAGGGGAGGGTTTAATAAACCGCTGTTCCACATGAGAAAGAGAAACAGATATTTTAAAATGGGGAAATCATTTAATTACACATTTCCCCCCAGCTACTGCTGACAAAAATGGATTTCTAACATGCCGTGGAGCGCTGTGGTGATTCTCAGCCAGGCCGGGGTCCAGTCTGGTGCTGCGCTGGAGCCAACGGGGCCACTCCGCCGCCGGGAGGTGAGCGGGACCGAGGGCTATGAGTTGGGATCCCGAGCGACTTCCACAGGGACCGTCGCGTCGTTAACCAGCCCCTGGCAGGTGGCAGTGGGCCCGGAAAGGCTTCACCGGCCAGTCTAGTTCCCTTCTGCAAATAGTGCGCCCGTCAGACTCCCTCCAGGCCTGCTCCTGGCCCTCCTCCTCTGGAAGCCCTGGCCAGCTGAGGCTGCCGGGGCCCTTGTGCAGGTCTCCAGGGGTGCCCCTGCTCTTCTGGGCTGGGGCTTCCGGTCCACATCCGTCCCTGCCTCTCCGTCTCATGGCAGCACTGGGCAACCAGCCAGAGTGTCGCTTCGTTTCATGAGGACCTTGGAGACTGTGGTTAGGACAGAGCATGGCAGAAAAGGGCAGAACTTTTATGTTCTCGGGGCTCCACCATGAGCCAGATGGAGGCCGCCGTCCTTGAGATGGGCAAGTTCCTTCCCGAGGTAACAGGAGACCCCACGCCGGCTCTCACCAGTGCTCTTTCCAGTGTCCTGGAGGGCCGTGCGGTCCGGTGCAGGGGGCTCCTTTGTATTTGGCGTGTTGCTTTTAGATCTTCATCGTCTCTCTTAAGTCACTTAAAGATCCCCACTGAGGGCCTCCCCTAGGTCCACGCCGCACCTGGGTCTCGGACACCAGGCCACATCCCACTCTGGAGTCCTCGTGCCTTCTGAAAGATTTTTAAAATACTTGTGGGCTTATTCCTTCTCATGCGGTCTGTTTAGAACCACCCTGGTTTCTGGTATCCGCAGTGGGTTTTTTTTTTTTTTTTTTAAGTTCGTACTTATTTGTATATTTTAGAGAGAGTGTGTGTGTGTGGCGAGGGGCAGAGAGAGTCCTAAGCAGACTCCACGCCTTGCATGGAGCCCAATACAGGGCTCGATCCCACAACCCTGAGATCACAGCCTGAGCCCAAACCAAGAACCGGAGGCTTGCCGGGCCGCACCCCTCAGCACCCCCCACCCACCCGCCCCCCAGGGGGTTCCAATGCGCCGTCTCTGCCTTTACCTGCTCTTCCCCTCCAGCCAACCTAACAGGCCCCGGCACCTCCCCGGTGTAGCCACAGGCAGCCATGTATTTCCCTCCGTGTTCTCTCCCTGCCCTCCACCACTGCCCGTCTCCTCAGGCTCAGCCCTGCCCTTCCCTCTCTGGGCGGCTCCCCACAGCTCTTCTGTCCCAGATGGTTGGCGCTCTTCTCCAAGCCCCTCTGGGCGTGCGATCTGGGACACACAAGGTGGCACAACCAAGTTCTTTCCAATGACTCCAGGAGGTGAGGGGCTGAGAAGCACCGCGGGTTGTGTCTGCCACGTGCTAGGGACCCCGGAAGGCAGACGGAGGGGCTGTTTCCCCCGCTGCTCTGTGATCCCACCGGCTGACACTCAGCGGGTATCTACCCCAGGAAGAGCTCGACAGTGAAATAAACTCCGCAGAGAGTGGCAGTCGGGGAGACAGCAGGGCGAGGACAGAGGGGCTGACCTCCCCTGTCCAGCCCCCATCCCCTGGCGTGTCCTGCGTCAGACCTCCAGGGCCACTGTGTGCTGCCAGCCGAGCCCCGCTGCTGACGTAGGAGACACGGCCAGGCCCTAGGGAGCCGGCGGCCTGCCGCCCCGTCCGGGCTTAGGAGAGTCTGTCTTCGCGCAGTCCCCAGGGGTCACGGCGGGCCTGCTCTGGGCGCGGAGGGCTCCGGTCCGTGAAGCGGGTGGCTGGGGCTCCCATTCTGGTGCGGGGGCCGCACGGTTCAACGCTCCGGAGAAGGAGGCAGCGCGCGCAGAGGGCCGGGGAGCGGGCGCGCGGCTCGGCGGCTGGCGGCGCTCGCCTTCGTGTCCGGGCGTGTCCGGGGACGAGCAGTGGGGCCGTGCCCACCCCCGGCAGTGCTCACCGCAAACCCCCAGTCCTGGGAGCGGGGTCGCTCGCACGTTGGAACAGAGGAATCGCCCGTGGCCTTCACCCTGGCTCAGCGGTTGGGGTCTGATCTGTGGCCGGTGCCTCTGAGCTCAGGCGGCGGAACCGCTTGCTTCGGGGAGCAGAAGCCGGGCATTAGGCGGGGAGGCCGGCGCGCGGCGGTGCGGTGCGATCCCCGCGGCAGCTGCGGGCACGTCCGCGTGCAGCCCCGCGCCTCTGCCGCGAGCCCCACGCCGGGCTGCGGCGCGTCCGCTCCTCTCCCGCCGTCCCCTCTGGGGTGCTCACCGAGCACCGGCCACCACCAGGCGCCGAGCGCCCGGCCCGCGGGGAGGGAGGCGCTGCCCAGCAGACGGCCCCTTTCCTGCGGGCGCGTCACCCCCGGGCCCATCCCCCGCCCCCACCCCGTGACCCTGCGGGCGGAGCCAGAACCCCCCGGTCTTACTCCAGCCTCGCACCGCGCTCCCAGCACGCCGGGGTAGAGCGCGGCAAAGTGCACTTGCCACACAACCGTGATGAGCCACTGCGCAAACCCGGCGGGCGGATGGATACGGGGACAGACAGAGACGGCCGAGCCCGGTGATGTTTTGTGTCTCACGGGGACTTTACTAAAGGGTGACACGACCGAGGGCAGCCCGCGCTCGGTTCTCTCCAACCCCCTCTGGCCGCCGCGCCCGGGAGGGTGTGAGGCCACTGTGCGTCCGCACAGAGCAGAGCCCGTCACGTACGGGGACTGGTGACAGCAACTGTGCGAGTGGAATCCGATTCTTGTAGTTACTTGGGAAGTCATTTGGTGTCCCAGAACTTCTAAATAACAATCACTCCCTGCTCTGAAGGAGCTACCGAGGGCGCTGCCCCGCTCATCTCGGGGGCAGGCCGGCCCGCGGGTCCTCCGGGATCTCCGCAGGGGCAGGACCGGAAGGTGTTCAAATGAAATGGTGTTGGCTTCCAAAGTTATAAATCTTAGAAATGTCATTGCTTTTAGCCAATACCTAAGGTTCTATTAGGGCCGTAAAGAAATCTCAGGGGGATGAGAAACCCGTGATTGCATTGAACAGGGAGAGTCACAACCTGGAGCTTTCCAGTCGTGCGCATACTCGGGAACACGCTTGCACACACACACGCGTACACACACGTACACACACGTACACACACCACATGTACACACACACACACACACACACTGCCGACCTTGCACTTGCCCATATGACAGGTCTAACGCAGAGGCCGTGGGGCTGAGCCGTGGCCCCGAGCCGTGGCCCCCTCCGAGACAAGTCTACTGACACATGGCCAGGAGGTGACCAACCACAGACTCTGAGAAGTCCGAGCCTGACAGCGAACCCTCTGTGACCCGCAGAGGCACCCCTTCTGCTCCCCTACGGAACGGCCTGAGTGGCTTTTTAAGGACCAGACACCCGGCAGAGCAGCTGCCCCCTGAGGCCCATCCTGGGGTATCCCGATGGCCGTCCTACACCGCACTGGCCAGAGTGATTTCCAGATCACTTCCACAGGAAGCTCTCTCACCGGGTGCTCTCAACCGGCACGCAGACCAGACCAGCCTTCCCGCCGTCCTGACGGCTCAGGTGGCCTGGCAGTCCCAGGAGGCACGGTGACGGCCCTGGACTGCGGTCCAGCACAGCTAACTCCTGCCAGCACGCCTCTGTGCCCAGCATGAGCTCGGGGGTCCCGCTCCGTCCTCCCTCCGCGTCCCACGCCACTGTCCAGCAGGGTCTCCCGAATGCGTGTCCTTCCGCACCTGCTGTGTGTGGACACACGTGGGGCCACGCCCGCTCCAGAATCATTCCAAATGGTCCGTGACTGCCCTCCACAGACTGGCTTATATTTGAGCCCCAGTTGCAGCAGAATGTGACTTCGGCAAGTTCTGAAATCAGGGCACAGACCCAGCGCATCAGAGATGTCTGGTAAAGGAGAAGCAGTAGCAGGGACACTCTGAAGTTCTTCGTGCGCCTGGTCCCGTCCAGTTCAGGCAGCCAACGTGCTCTTGAAGGTCTGGGGGTTCTCGGCCCTGTTGCTCTAGGAGAGGGGCTCATCGGTGACCCTTCACAGTGAGTGCGCAGCCCACCGGTCCCCAACCAGCAAGCTTCTTTCGTGTGGCTGGCACCTCCCGTCCAGGAGGGGCTTCCTGCCTGCTGAGGTGTGCAGGTTACAGGTGTAGACGGCGGATGGAGCTGCTTCTGCCAAGTGTGGACTCACACTCAGCAATGTCTCCTGAACGCATGTTCACCACCGTGTCTCGGCTACTCTGAGAGCTCCCGAGGAACAGTCTCCACCCGAGTCTCCTAGTTGACAGGCTTTAACAAGGTGTGTGCACATGGAATAAAACTGTTTTAATCGAATTCCTTTCATCACTGGAACAGCCAATACTGGCTAACTGAAAACAATATAAATGTGCAAATACTCATTAATAATCCAGCTTTGACCATCCCTAATAAGCCTATCATAAAAACCAGTCATTACTCTCCAAAACAAACACTTCTTAATTTTTCTGGTCTGTGTTTGTTCTAGACGATGCGTGGCCGCAGCTGGAGGCAGTTAAGCAAACGAAGCTGCATTTACAGAAGCCAGTTTTCGTCGAAACCCTGGAAGGTGGGTGTGAACTCAAACGCTCCTCCAGGATCCAACACGTATCAGCTCAAACGCGTGTGTCTGTAGAATTCGACGATCAGGATGTGCACCGGAAGGGTTTACGGCATTTTTACCGTCTTGCATTTATCCTACGCTAACACCTGATTAAATCACCTGTGGTCGCTAAGGTTTAAGAGTAAACAGAATTTTAATAGGTCATACGGAGACAGATCATCTCCATTCATTATTCAAACCACCTCCCAGGAAGCAGTGTTCCTACGCAGACTCACCCAGTGACGAGGTTTCGGAACCTATCTGTCTGCAAGGTGCTGGGCATGGAGGAAGGAGCTGGATGGGGGCAGGGCTGGCGGGCACATGCGGTACCTGGGCTCGGCAGCTGCCCCTCATGGATGGCTTACGGACCACCTGAGGGACCTCCGTCTAAGACAAGGGGAGCCCTCAGATGTTCCCCACGCTTACCAAGAAGCCCTTCCATCTACTTTGCCCTTGGAGAGAACCAACCTAAAGGTCCCGCTCAGATATCCCCACCTCTACGATTTCCAGAGAAGAGCGCACGTCCTGTCCACTGAGACCCGCTCCTGAACGGGCAGCGACTGCCCCAAGAGCCTCGCGCCGGATGCCAAGCCCTCCGACAGCCCGACTGTTCCTTCCCCGAGCGGAGACGGCCGGCTGAGTTGCTCTCGTCACCAGGCTGCCCCCCCTTTCTCTGCATTTCTCGGGGGGTTCTGGTCACTTTCATCTTCCCTGGATTCCCTCGGAACAGGCTCCGGCTTTTCTCTGAACCTCTCTCGGGTTTCATCTCGGATGGTTGTCGGTGTTGGTATCAAAGGGCCCCTCCTCGCTCCCGGAGGCCCCTGAGCGGCAGACGCGCTGTCGGGCGCACTGTGGGGAGGCCAGGGTTGTGTGAGCGGAAAGGGGCTGCGGAGCTGCATGTGAATCGCTGCTTCCAGCTCCTCGCATGGACTCGCCACCGTCCCCAGGGGCTGTGCGGAGCGCCCGGTCATCAGGCGGCCCCGGGGGAGCGGCGGCGAGGCTGCCGGGAAGCCGAGAGATGGTGGCTGAGAGAGGGGCTGCCCACCGGGAGGGGCTGGCCCCCGCAACTGAGCTCGTGTCCCTGTCGTGCAGTCAGCAAGCTCTGAGGGGGAGAGTTCAGGCTTACTCAAGGAGAGTGTACGTATAAATAACCCCGACCAACAGGTGTCGGTTACTTTTGTTCAACTTTTGGACCTTAAAGGCAAAGGCCTTTTTTCTGAACCGTCATTACGATGTAACGCTCTTTGGGTGTGGAAAGGTCGTGGTGGAAATCTCTGATGGGACTGGGCAGAGCAGGTGTCGCCGAGTAAAGCCCTTTCAGTCTGAAATATGCAGATGTTCTTGTAAGGGGCTCTCCCGCGTCATGTGTGTGTGTGTGTGTGTGTGTGTGTGTCTGTGTGCACCCTGTTTCTAGAGAACCCTTTCTCTCTCTCTCTCTCTTTCTTTCTTTTTTACAGATTGCATTTATTTGTCAGGGAGGCAGATAGAGGACAAGCAGAAGCAGGGGGAGTGGCAGGCAGAGACAGAAGCAGGCTCCGCGCCCAGCAAGGAGCCCGATGTGGGGCTCGATCCCCGAACCCTGGCATAAGGACCTGAGCTGAAGACAGACACTTTACCGGCTGAGCCATCCAAGTGCCCTGGGGAATCCCTCCCATTCTGTATCCTGCCAGTCCTGGGGGCAGGAAAGAGTAGAAATTTCATGAACGGTGCTTCTACTGTGATGCTAGCGACAAGCGTCATCCTCTAAGGTACATCTTTCCTCGATCAGAGCTGTGACCCCCCCGTGGGCTTCTTCCTCTTGGATCGCTGGGAGAAGGGACCGGGCTAATGAACCCCGCTTCACTCTTTTTTTTTTTTTTAAGATTTTATTTATTTATTTGACAGAGAGCTCACAAGTCAGCAGAGAAGCAGGCAGAGAGAGAGGAGGAAGCAGGCTCCTCGCCGAGCAGAGAGCCCGATGGGGGCTCCATCCCAGGACCCTGAGATCATGACCTGAGCCGGAGGCAGAGGCTTCCGCCCACGGAGCCCCCCAGGTGCCCCACCCGCTTCACTCTTGTAAAGCAAAGGTGCTTTGCTTCCGTAGATGCTAAAGAGTTTTTCTCAAGTAATTACACTCCGTATA
Organism: Mustela nivalis; assembly: GCF_964662115.1. Taxonomy (NCBI): domain Eukaryota; kingdom Metazoa; phylum Chordata; class Mammalia; order Carnivora; family Mustelidae; genus Mustela; species Mustela nivalis. Next base: position 146,139,692 of record NC_139026.1, on the reverse strand, counting down.
GAGTTTTAAGGTTTTCAAATACTTTTACACAAACTAACTCATTTTTTCCTCCATGATACTAAAAACTGAAACAGAGTCCATGGCAGAATGTGGGGAAAACATCCCAAGAGGCAACCTCGCGTCCTCTGTCTGTCCAGTCTTCTGATACGACTAGCATCCCACCCCGAGGATGTGGGTACCCTCTAAATCCGGTATCATCCTTGGACCCCATTTCCCTACGACGTTGTGTTAATAATCTCTCTCAGTAACTTGCCTCCTTCCTAAGCTGGTCCATCAGGGGACACGGATTGTTCCAGCAAAGCAAGCTGCCTACCGGCCCAGGATGCCCCCTCGCTCACGTCTGCTACGTCTCTCAAGATATTTGGATCAGAGATGCCAGGTGGAAAGACCGAAATTAAAATGGCAGATTTGTGTGTCTGGTTTTGAAAGAAAACTGGCAAGGATTTTTACAGGGTGAGCAGGGACAGTTGGAACTCCTTGCACCAGCAGATAAAGCCTAGAAGTTTGGGGGCAGAATGGGTCTTTGGTGACCTTGGAGGTTGTTGTTGACCCACAGGAAACTTTGCAACAAGGAAGGAGGTTGCCCTGAGCCTGGCGGGAACTTGCAGCAATGACAAGTCTCCTTTCCAGCTTCAGCGGCTGCCAAGATACCTCTTGAATTACCTGTCAAGATCAACACCTAATGTGAACGAGGCAACTTTTAATCATTGCAGGAGAGACGGGCGACAGACGTAGATATAACACTTCAATATATGGAAATAGCCTTGAAATGTCATTAACTTCGGAATTAACAATGAGCCTTGATTGTTTGAGAAAAGGTGACATATTTCCCCATTTAGAGTTTGGGACAAGAAGTTAATTTAAATGCCAAAAGTACATATATTTGAGCAACTTGATGTCAAATAAATCTTTTAGTATGAATATAAAAATGGCATTTATAAAAGCTATAGTGAATATTGCTAAAGGCGCCCTTTCTTCCACAGTTTTACTCAATTGAGACCTTATAAAGCTCACCCTATTGTTCTGCCATCATCAGTATTTTTCCTTGGGTCAGTTATAGAGAAGGGATTAGCTTTTGAGCTCACGTTTCTCAGGCGGTGAGTGTGGGATGAACCCTGTTGTGCATGTCCCAGATGCTGGAGGCGGCAGATCATTTTACTGTCCTCACGTTCCCAGGTCAGGAACGGAGCCTTTGGATCAGGGTTTCTCTGAGGTCACACACATAACAAACAGCGGCTCCCGGTCTAGCCCATTCTCCTGGAAGCTGCCAGGCGCAGCGGCGCCTCTCCACGGTCGGCTCCGCGTCTGCAGGATGGAGCAATCCGACCGACACGGAGCCCAGGGAACAGGAGAGCTGCCAGCAGGGAAGCGTCTTCGATGCGTTTGACGCAGTCGCTCTGGGTTCTGGTGTTTCTTATTCCCTTTTCCACCTTGGAGGTAGTAACGTGCCCTTTTAATTTTAAACCAAGAAACTACGGTAACTTGCCCACAGTCACACAGTTTGCCCATCGGGAAGGAGCCATCCCCGTGGACTCGTGTTTTGGACGATTGCGACAATTATCCTTCATTACTGTCAAGAGTTTTTTGCAGCTGGGGTAGCAACAATCTTAAAAGTATATCCGATAGTTAGAAAGTTCTGGAAGAATGGGAGGAAGCATGGCCCCGTGCACATGGTGGTTTTCCTTTCCTCTGTCCTGGAGTGCTGCTCCCTGTCTGGGGCAGCTCCGGCTGTGGTTGCTGGTGACCGGAGAAACCATCCGCAGCTTCGAGGAGCCATCAGCGTGGTCTGAGACGCCTGTTTCTCTGCATTGTTTCCTCCTCTTTGCCTTTCTGAGCCATTTGGCCTCTAGACTAAATATTTCTCATCAATGATCAATGATCACCAAGGTGAGGAAACACTCTACACGGGAAAACGAGGGCTGTGGGTACCACCCCTAACTGCTCCCGGTGCCCCAGATGATAAAACCTCAGGAGCCCAGGAGCAGGGTCGAATCCTCAGACGTGCCCTTGGAACACAGTGACCTTTCGTGCGTCTCCTTCAGAGCGAGACCGCAGACCCCACAGGCTGCTGAGTTCGGCAGGGTCAGTAGAACATCTCACCCCACTGATCACGCACGCTCGGGTGCCATTGGCCCAGGGGCACATTAGCTATGCTTATACAGCGCCGGTGACGGGGAACTCGCTGCCCCCAAGATGCCTTTCCTATTTCTCCCAAGGAAACCTGTCTGTAGGCAGTCTGCTGGAAACCGTTCTTCTGCAAGAAATCCAGCATGACTGCCTTGAATTTTAGGTTTGATACTCATGGTCTGACTCCTCGGATGGACAGGATTAAATTTAAACTCTTTCTGAAAGGCTCAGTTTTTGAGGGAATGTGCTGGGTGGAGGGTATTGCTTTTCCCCTTTCGTGTGATGGCCGCTAGTGAGGATGAAAGGTGCCAAGTGAGCAAAACGTGCAGCTCCGCCTCGGGTAAAGGCTGCAGGCAGGCGTCCAACCCTGCAGCCCATCAAGGCTGAGGGGCTCAGGTGGCCTCTTAACATTTGACTTGAATCGCGAAGAAAACAGAGTCAAGGGAGAAACCGCAAAACTGTGGCTGCTCTGCACTAAATGGGGACATTGAACCAACCTTTGCACAAAGGGCCAGGCTGCAGCGAGACCGTTCCTGGCTGGAGGCCCCGGCGGTGTGACAGCTGTGTGCCCCTAGAACGCGTATTACATGCAGTTGCACACACACGTGCACACCTGCACACTATCGACGGGGTGGGGGTCCTCTGACATGCTGGTGAACTGTAACAACACGTTTTCCACCTTTGTATGTCGGTTGAAAAGTACATTAGGGAGAACCTAACTTTTACAAAGGAGAATAAAGTTGGTAGAAAGTGAAAAACGTAAGAAGAGCTTCTGAGTTTTTATTTTAAATTTTTATTTATTTATTTATTTGACAGAGAGAGAGAGAGAGAGAGAGAGAGATCACAAGTAGGCAGAGAGGCAGGCAGAGAGAGAGAGGAGGAAGCAGGCTCCCCACCGAGCAGAGAGCCCGATGCGGGGCTCGATCCCAGGACCCAGAGATCATGACCCGAGCGGAAAGGCAGAGGCTCCACCCACTGAGCCCCCCAGGTGCCCCAAGAGGAGCTTTCAGATGAGGCTGTGCAGTCCCCAGCTCCCACCAGCCGGGCAAGCGCTGCCATTGATCCGCATCTGGCAGGATAGCGAGATCCCAAATCGCATTCCTAGCTGATGGACGGTGCACACGCAGAAGAAGTTCCACTTCTGGGTGAAAAAAAATAATTGTTCCTATCCTCATGCTCTTGCTGACAGGTGTGAATCAGCTAAATTCAGAGAAACTTCAGTAAATCACAAACACCTATTGAACGGAAAAGTACCCGTATTTAATGTGGTCGCTGTGACTTACCAGTGTTGGCGCTCATTCTGTTATTTGGCACCTGATATAAAATAATTCAAGAAAATAAATCGTTGGAAGCCTAAACCTACCTCTGGCATTGGCAAGGAATGAGATTATCTCCAAAACAGTTACAGAAGCTGGTATGCTTCAAGCAAGGCCACGCTATGGAGGGGGCTTGCTCACGTCCAGCCCGTGGTACAGACCTGCGGGGACAGAGTTCACTGCTTCCCGCAACGTCCTAGAAACTAATGGTGTGAACCCCCTGACCCGAGTGCTTAAAACTGCAGTGTTGTTTAAGCCACAGTGTGTTTCGTAAAGGGAGGAAAGGCTCGCGATTTCTTTCCAGAGCACAGGAGCTCTTGGGTTTTATGCTGAAAATCACAGTTGAAAGAGCAGGCTGAGCTCCATGTTATTAGCTCTTGGGAGGTGTGGGCTCAGACAGGGCAGCTCCTTGATGTTCCTCACATCTTTGTTTTGAAAGCACTTCCACGGAGAACTCTGGCCCCAGATGCTTCTGAGCTCCTGCTAATTAAGCAGCCACGGACTCTACCTCCTCCTGCTTCCCCCATCAGTCAGCTAAGAAGCTATAAATGTTTTCAAAAATCTGCTTCGAATGGTTGTGTATCATTATGCACTTCACCTCGGTACAGACAAATTTGACATTTATTACAGTTTGTTCTTGATTTTTTTTTTTAAGACCAGAAAGTCTTATTCCCCATTTTTGTGTCATTAATGACATCTTTTTTGATAATTTGTCTCTGAAGCTTAGAATCAAAATCAGGACTTGCATGAGATCATAAACCCACAAAAGAACATTGCATTTGTCCATATTCTTTCAAAAACACTCAGCGCGATGCTTGGTACAAAGCAGGTGCTGAACAATTACTTGTTGCATGAACAGTCAGCTCCTATCTGTTAACTGGATATTCTTGAAAACAGTGAACTTGGCCCTAGGGAAGGAACGCAGGCCTTCTCAGTTTCCACGTCTGTGTGAGGTGAGTTAAGTTCTGGTAAAAACCATCAACAGCTAAAGGGAGCCACATGCTCATCTTGGCAAATTTATTTAAGTATTTTTATATTATAATAAAGCATTCCCCAGTGCTCCTTTCTCAGGTCCTACATTATTGCCAATCAGATCACTGGATCAGAATTAAAACACTGTGTTGATATAATTTATACGAAGCTAACAAAGGCAGGGGGAAGCACATCTGTTAGAGTTGGCCTCCCACCCACAAATACCTTGACCTCTTCAAAATATCGGATGAGTTCCAGAGTATCGCCCATGAAGAGGCACAGCCCCGGTCCCTTGGCCGGGAGCCACAGGGACACTTGGTGGGAAAAGCGAGGTTTAGGCTTCCTCTGAATCTAGGGAAATACCATCCTGCCTGGTCCTTCCCTTATTCGGTCAACAGCAACGTCAGCATTAACTGGTCACCACTGTGTGCAAGCCCAATTATCACACGCAGCCTTCTAAACGAACAAGCCTGTAGGATCTCTTCCCCGCTTGACAGATGGGGAAACCGAGCTGTCTGTGTACTCAGGCCACAGAACTGGAATTTAAAACTCAGCTCCAACAAAGGCTAACCTGTCCTTTTTACCCGATGTGCAACAGCTAAGGTAAAGCCTGTCGGAACATACAGCACAGGTAGGGTGAGACACAGTCCTGCGTGCGGCACAGCAGTGATTTCAAAGGGGACACGCTGAAATCGACCTTCTGCGGAGATTTCGACGTCCAGTCTGTGCAGCTGCAAACTTAGCCCCCTGGAGGTTGAAGCTGAGTGACCCTCCTTGTCATCACTCTGTCAACACTACAACCGTCTCGGGCTGAATCCCTTAGATGCTCCCAGATCAGAGAACAGGGCCGGGTCACCGGGAGGGGTTCCTGGATTTTGTTGTGATTTTATTCCCCAAACGCAGTGACTGTGTCTCCCAGGAGGGGCTGGGATATGTGAGGGAGGCAGAGGAGGACCAGGCAGCCGGGCGCCTCTGAGAGCGGCCGGGAAGGGCGTCAGCACCACGGACAGCTGCTCACCCTGGGGCTCTCCCTCCCGGTCCGGTCAGGCTCTGCTGGCCACAACCTGCAGAGACCCCACCTCGTGCACGGCCAAGCCCAGTTCTGAGAAGCGCTGGGAGCTGGGGAGTGGCAGGGAGGAAGGGGCCCTCCCCGAGCGCCGCTGCAAAGGCTTCCTTACGCCAGCTCCCCTCTGCTCAGGAGAGGCCAACGCTCCGGTTGCCGCAGACGCAGGGGTGGCGACAGCCAGTGCAGGGAGCCGGGCTCTCGCGATGCCGTTTACACAGGCCGAGGATAAACGATCAGACTCCCCGCGTCAGCCGCAGAGAGCTCAAGCCCCATTTTTAAACGCAGGAAGTATTTCTCCAGGGCTCTGATTTTTCTTCCTGCAGGCTGTGGCCGCGTTTGCGAGTGTGCCAAGCTACGCCGCTGCTGATTTACTGCGCTGGGAGCAGCACTCCATCAACGTCCCCTGGCTGCCACTGCCACCAAGCTCCCCCTGTCCCCGGGCATCTTGCTTACAGAAGAAAATTATTCACTTGCTTGTATGTTACATGCAAAACAAACTATTTTTAGCTGCCTACATCTATCACCTCACTTGGCTATCAAGGCTCGGGGGGCGGGGAGCAGAGGGAAGTGGGAGGACAAAGGAGCACAGAGCTCAGGCTTTTCCTTGGGAAAGCAAAATGAACACACGCTGGCAGTGACACAGGTTATCATAGGCAGTGACAGAGAAATGTGGGGCTGTTCCAACTGCTGTCACAAGAGCTTTGTCTTGTCCTGCCTGGCACCAGCCCGGAGTGGACAGTCCATGATAACGCTGCCGTACGTGTAATTTTTCTTGCCGGCACGAGAGGAGCTGCACAGAGCTCCCTGCGCTGAACGGTCTCCCACTTTTAGAAAGGGCAGGGAGTCTTTTAAATGACTTTTGGGATGAAGTGGTAGATGGCGGTGGCATCCAACTCCTCTGTGTGAGGTCTGGGATTTTCATTCTGCTTTGTTCGTGTTTAAGTGTGTGATGAGAGACAGAAGCCTAGAGCTTCTTCAGGTGTGGCTCTGCTCTGCTAATTTTCACAGCCTCTTTCAAAAATGCATTGAACGTCTCCGCGAACACACATGTGGAAGACGGGGGCAGGATGTCGGATCCCAGATCCCGGTCAAGTGGGATCTTCACAGGATTTCTGGAGGTACAAGGCACAGATTTTTGGCAAGAATCTCAACATGTGGGACTTTTGCTCCAGAAAAGACAATGGGCCAGACCTGCAGGAGCCAAGGAAGGGGCGGGTGCTGGAGGACTGACCCAGTGTCCGCCGCCATCGCTCCCTACATCTGCCCGTGGCTCAGCTCGCTGGGTTGGTTCTGATGTCTCAGGCGGGGCTGACCTGGCAGAGAGACCTTGAGGAGCCTGGGCTGAGGGGTTAGATACACGCGGGGTAGGAGATGCACGCAGGTCTGCAGACCCCGGGGAGAGCCCGGCCAGTGGAACGCTCGCCGCCCCCATCCATGCCAGTGGGGGCAGCAGATGGTGGAAGACCCCACAGAGGCACTCTCCGCACAAAACCCTCACCCCTGAGTTCTTGAATTAGCAAGAAGATAGCACATACCTGAAGGCCAGGTCAGATCACAGCCGCTTCTCAACCTGGTCTAGGGGTGTTTTCAAACAAGAGAAACTCACACTAGGCATTTGTGTGTAGCCCCACTTCACGGGTGGAAAGACCCACCCAAGACGCGGTGGCTTCTGACCCAGCCCTTTGTGGGACTATAACCTGCCTCTTGCCTGCCCGGGCTCCTTGTCGTTCCGTCTCAGTCCCAGCAACGTCCTGCTGCTAACACACCCTCTCCTCCATATCATCCATCGTAATGCCCGAACGCCAACGTCCCTGATCTCTCCTTCTGCCGGAAACATCTTTTCCTCACTGCTCATTCTCCTTCACCCATCAAGTTCACGCATTCGCAAAGGCACCACTCAAGCCCACGGACTCCGCCCGTGCCTCCGGGAGCCCACCATCTAGCAGCAACGACAGACGGGAGACCCAGGGCTACGACTCTGGGGACAGATGGCCTTGGTGCCGGCCCCGAGCAGGGAGGTCGGGAGAGTCCCTAGTGGCTGCGGTATTTGCGCTGACTTAGAAGCTGAGTGAGGGTTTGCTAAGCTAGCGTGACGCTTGTACAGGGTTTCCATCAGAACAGACCCAAGTTCACTGACGTGGCCTGAATTCTCTGCAAATTATGGGTTCTCCGTACCAGCCTAACCCAGACTGGTCCCTATTCCTGCTGCCAGTGGCTGGTCCGGGCTTTGTCCCCTAGTTGCACATGGATGGAGTCCCCAAGCCCCCACCTGCGCGGAGACAGGGTGGACCGGGGGGCCTCCGTGTGGCTCCGAAGTCCCTTGGGCATGCCGGCCTATCCTCTGTGTCCCGAAGCAGTGAGTATTAGTCTTACTGAGCAGACTGAGGAAGAAGAGCAAAAACAGACATTTAAAGAAAAGCCCCCAATGACTCTGGGTGCTGATTAGTGTGGGGTCAGGGGCTTGCCTCTGAGGCCGGCGGTGGGGGTGCTGGGCTTGGGGCCTGGTGGGCTCTCACTGCTGGAAGCAGGGTCCATGAGACCCTGCTTTTGAGCCCACAGTAGGCAGAGAACCTCAAATCTCCCCATCCCCGGGGGAGCAGTACTCTGGAATCTAGAATCGAAGGCATGGGGTGTCACCGACCCCTTCTCACTGCCAACGGTCCGTCTGCCGTCGGCTGGCTTGCTATCCCTGGGCACCCCCACCTCCCCAATTCTTTGTTGTTCCGTGTGTGGGGAGGCACACGCCCTATACTTTGAAGTGCTGTGTCCTCTCGCGGATGCTGCAGGTGTGTGCAGGTGCGACCCGTGCATCCTGCTGCTGTCGGGGGTAGGGGGCTACCCGCCAGGAGCCGCCCCTCCCCGGGGTGTGCACATGGAGCTCCACGCGGGCCAGGAACGGCGAAGGCCCGCGAGTTTGGGAGGAGAAACCCGCACACCCACCGCCATTAGCAGCTGCGATGCCCGTGGTCACGAGAGCGTCCCTTATCACAGCTTCGTGCTCCTTCTGAGGCACAATTAGAAAAGATACATACTGTAGGGACCCTTGCCGGGATCCACGAACAGCTCGAGGTTTTTTCATTCCCATGCCTTTTTTTCCCCAAAACATTGTAAAGAAAGAAGGTTTCAGAGGTCTCCGTAGAATCTTCGCAGGAAGGGTAGCGGGCAGGCACGCCTTCCCTTTGGTGGTGGCTCCCGGGCTGCCGGCCGGCCCCGTGTGAAAACAGAGCAAGACGTTCCATTTTATTTAGCCAGGGCATGTCAGAGCTGGAGGTCCTGATTTATGATCCTGAAATACCATTAAGCGGATGCAGGAAATTCTAAGTGCATATGTACACGTCTTCTTTGAGAGGGATAATTTAGGGAAATCCAACAACATTGGGGCTTAAAGACATACGGCCTTGTTAGCAGAAAGCTTAGAAACAAACACTTTCCACAGTTTTAAAAAGCGTCTCTTTCTTCCCTCCCTCTTTCTCGCTTTCCTTCCTTCTTCCTTTCTTTCTTAGAAAATATGACATTTGCCGGCCTCTGGAGCTCATGCCGGTGATCAGGTTCTCGCCGTCCCTGCCCTGCACCCTCCTCTTTGCTCCACGAACTAATCCCTCTTCCGCAGCCGCATCCTCTTCAAAGGAGCATTCATCTCTAACCCTTTCTCACAAAACCAGGCACAGAGCGTCTTTCTTCAGCTGGGAGCTCCCGGCGCAGGGTGGGGAGCGTCAGGCGCTGCGTTCCCGTGTTCCCTCCAGCAACCCCGGGCCCCTCTGCACAAACAGAAGCCATCGGACACACTAGGGACACGCTAGCTGGGAACCGGGCAACAGTGTGTTTTAAAAAAATACTTGTTCCTAGGAAATATTTGTTCGGCTTTTTCTCATGCTACTTCCCTCATTTTTTCAAAATACACACAATTCACTTAGAATCATGGTGCATTCCCTTCCCTGATCTATTAACTTAGAAAGTCTGAGTGTGCCCCGGACAGGGTCTGTACCAATCTGCAGTCTGGGGACTGTGGCCCTCCCAGGACCGTGGGACCGTGGAGTCACCAGCCTCGCGCGATGCTAGGGAAGCCGCCGTCCTATTTCGTGTGCACGTACAAAAGACAAACCTGTGGTTATAATGACTCGCGAGGTCTGATGATAGTGAGGCCAACATCTCGGAAGCCAAGGGCTTTTTGATACGCCATCTGGGTTGGATCTTCTAGCCCCGGGCTGTGAAGTCAGCACGGCTACCTCATGGAGGACCCACCACGGTCTAGTTCCCAGAGGAAACTCACGCGTGAGACACTTCCATGGTGCGGGCCATGTCCCACAGCTTGGGACCTCTTCACCGTGGGCTGGGGCGGCGCTCCCCGCCGACCGTGCCGCAGTACGTTACAGGAGGCCCTCACGGGTGGTCCGTACAGCACCTCCAGATGCTTGGACGGAGCTCGGAGAGCACCAGAGACACAGCCACCACGTCGTGGACCCAGCCCTCAGGTCCAACTGAGTCACAGTGACTCGAACCTTCCCCTCCATACTTGGTCAGATCAGCGTAATTTCCTCGAATGGAACAACGTTCAGAAAAAGGAGACTTTTTCTTAAGGCCTTTGAAACGTCCCCAGTGAGCACTTGGTTTGAGACCCTATCACAGATCGGCGCCCACAGATTTTTCGAGGCCCTCCAGAACTCTGAGTGTGCCTGGGGCATTCTGCGGACAGGGAATGGCCTGTTCTGTCCTCTCCGCACATGCCTCTGTCCTGACCACAAGGACCTGCCCCTTCCTGTCCCTGTTGCTTCCTGGCAGCTCACAGGTGCCCCGTCGGGCGTTAACACGTATCTCTACAGCTTGTGGGGGTTTTACAGGAGATGTGCACCGTTGAAGGAATTCTGATTTGTGGATGACTTCACAGGAAATAATCCTGTGACCTGGTTCGGACTGCCGGATGCAGTGGAGAGCTCGTCCGCGTTTGGCGGGCTGAGAGCCCTGGAGCCCGGGGCCCGAGTCTCCCTCTCCCGGCTTCTCCACCTTCCAGCTCGTGCTCCACAGATCTGCTTGCTTTCTGTTGTGCCATCATGAAAATGTGTCCTGACACAGCAGCGTGGTCTCTGAGGTCCCACCGCAGTTCTCAGCTCTGCCACCTGCACAGAGGGTGCCTGGAATGGCCGGTGACAGGTTCAGAGAGCGCGTGGCCACCGACACCCCGCTGACGTCCTGGGTGCCCTGCTGGTGCGCTCGGGGTCCGCTGGGTGGGCATGGCATCCAGGCTGACCTGCCCATGGCGGGGCTGGGGTGCTCGGGAAAAGTGGTCCTGCCTTCTCTGATTACGGACACAGCTGCAGAGTCTCTCTGTAGGACTGAGCCTATCTGATGGGGTGGCCAGTTAGGGCAGCATCTACTCGCTCCTTTGGGCAAAGGGTGCGCCTACGGATTCTGTGAGAGCTGCTTTGGGATGGTCCATACTCAGCTCTGTCCCACATCCTCTGCGGGGCGCCCGGGGGAACGCACAGCTCGGTAGGCAGGGGTTCGTAGAGAGATCTACATACTCAGGGAGGATGAGAGCTGAGAACGGTCTGCAGAAGCCCCTGGCCTGGCCCGTCCACTTACACGGGAGGAGAGCGCTGGTCGTGCGCGGGGACCTGCTTTTCCTCAAGTCAGCACCTTATCCCGAGAAGTGCAAACACTTCTAGGGAGTGCTTGACACGCCGAGTACTTTAGAGCTTGCGATAAATGAAAAGACACAGAAGGGAGAAGAATAAGGAACCGGCCTCGTAAATACCGCCGGTGAGCAGACCTGCGACACATCTGCGAAACCACAATGACCTAATGACGCGAGTTTTCCCCACATTCCTCCATCGTGGACTTCTTGGAGCCCCGCACAGACGCGTCGCCAACGGGTCCACCTGTGCGCACAGCTCCTGCTCTTGGCCCCGCAGTGTCCCTCCCTTCCTAAATTCCACGGGGCACGCATGCCCCACGATGGTCAGCAAGGACCCTTCACGACCGGGGACTGCGCTCCTGCCCTCGATACTGCAGCCGGTCCGGGGGCACAGGGGCGGGACATCGGCTCCACAGCGGGGCGAATGCGACGTACTTGAAAAAGACACACGCTCGCAGGGTTCATCGTCACCATGGGAGGGGCTCCCCACATGGGAAGGCTGCCAGCCAATGCCGACCGGGACGGCCACTTAAATGCTGCGTGTGTGTGTGGCGGAGGCAGCCCTCCACTGGATCAGGACGGCTGACGGGACCACCTCAGCCCGACCTTCAAGAAGCCCTCCCTCCCCTGGACGAGACCGTCTCAAGGATGCTGGCGAGTGGCTGTTTGTCCTTGGGGCCGAGGTGAACCGCACAGGAAGCAGGGCTCAGCGCTATGGGGTGTCAGGGCGCTAGCGTTCAGGCAGCGGCCGTGGGCGACAGATGCCTCTGTGCCAGCGTCGGGACGGCCCCTCCAGATGGGTCATATTAACGATCAGCCAATGAGCGAGTCTGATGGCTCCATTAGCACCCCCCCCCCACCCCAGCGCTCACACCAACAGCCCAGGAGGAGGATCTTGGCAGGAGGAGGCGTCTACACAGCCAGGCACTTGAGTCTGAAGGGGAAGTGGGTGCTCAAGGTGTCTACACAGCCCGATGTGTAGGCACAGAGACTAGACGGGGCTCGTGGGGGCTGGGTGGGGAGCTGGGAAGCTGGTGCCGGGGCACAGACCTCCAGCTGTCCCAGCAGGAGGTTCGGGACCCCCGTCCAGCACGCCGAGGCTGGGGGACCGTGCCGGGCTGCGTGCGCGGACACTGCTGCGAGTAGCTTGTGTGCCAAGCGTTCCTACAGGAAAACCACCTCTACCCTCCAACTGCCAGGGACTCCGGGCACCGATGGGCATGTCCGTGGCCTGGGCGGCGGTGGTTTCACGGTGTGAACGTGTCCCCAGACTCACCGAGTTGCGTTAAAGACACGCAACTTTTTTACATGTCAGTTAGACCTCAGTTAAGTGGTAAAAAATTAAAATAAAAAATAAATATGGAGAAATATGAGTGCCATGACATGTGCTCTTTCTTCCGTAGGCCGTAGCCACCAGATGCCCTGGCTGACCCTGGGGACGGGGTTCCCTCCTGGACGGGGACCCCAGCGCACAGGGTTGGAAGGACAGAGCCCGCCCGCTGTGGGAGACGGGGACGCCTCCGTCTCGTCCTTCTGTCTCAAGCGCTTATCGTTTAAATGTTATCTTAGAAAACAATCAGTTGGAAATGTCAGTTCTTGAGAAACAGTCAAGAAAAATAAAGATAAAAAGCCGAGGTAAGGGACAGGCAGTAAGTCAACGGTAACGCGGCGGAATCAGGACTGGAGTGGGAGCAGGCTTGTCCGTCATCAGGCTGGGGGGCGGCGTGGCTCCTCCCGTAGCCCCAGCTCACTGGACCCTGGGTTTTTCTGTGTTTTTCTGGATGTGCAGAATTCCGGCTGATGCTGGCATCTGTGATGCTCTGGGAACGCACGAGATACGCAGGGGAAACTGCTCTGTCCTCTGCCCGCTGTCCCGGGAAAGGGTGCACCTCCCCCACCCCTGCTCTGTCCCCACACCCGAGGGCACGGCCGGCCACTCGTGGTGATGGCGCAGGCCGCCCACGGTGCTCACCTCACAGAGTGGCTGAGCACCTACTGTATACGTGGCCTGCAGGGAGAGGGCCGTGAGCAGAAGGGACAGACCTCCGTCCGCTGTGACACTCAGGCTGACCCTGGGGCCATGCAGAGCTGTTCACGCCGCTCTGTACCCCGGGCCGGGCTTCCCATTCTGCATCCCTTTCCTTCCTGCTGACGGGGGATCCGTGGGTCATAAATACCTAGTTTTGTCCACGGTGTTCCTACCTAACAGAGGGACCCTTCGTGCGGAAGGAGTAACGGTCAGTGCTCCCACGGTCACTGCTCCCACGGTCACGGCTCCACATGGTCGCTCACTCTTCTCCTTCTGCCCTCGGGGGCAGCGCATTTCCCGTCCCGCCTGCCCACCTGCAGGGCGGCGTCCGCAGCCGGCTTGCCCGGTACCGGCCAGCACGGCCAGCACGAGCGGCCTATGGCCTGTTTTTGGTCATGACCGGCCGTGTTGACCGGAGCACCTGCCTTCTGTCTCGGGGAGCCCCGTCCCATCTTCCCCTCCACGCTCAGTCCTGGATTAGACAGACAACGTCACCACCAGTCACTCCGCCCCGGTGACCCGTCACTGCGGACTCGTGGGCACCGCAGAACTTCTTCGCCGGCCTCAAGACCCACGTCTTCCAGGAAATGTTCCCCGCCCTTGGGTGAGGGGGTCCCCTCCTCTCTGATGGGACGTGACAGTCCTTGTCTCTGTCACCCGGTCGTGGGGCTCGCCAGCCTCCTCTGGCCTTCCGCCAGCAGCCGCGTCTGGTATGTCCACGTCAGGCTGAGCCATGAGGAGAAGCAGGCCAGGTGGGGGGACTCGGTGGGCACCAGCCTGGGCCCAGGGACGGACAGGGGAAGGGGCGAGGCGGCTGGTGCCTGCGGGGCCCTGGCCGGGACAGGGGCCTGGGGTGGAGGCCGCTGTGGGGCTCTGCCAGGAGGGCCTGGCCATGACGCTAGACTCGTCTCGGCCACCGGGGTGAGACAGACGTCCCCCGCGTGTCCGGGCGAGCTGGCGGTGGGTTTGTGGGCTCCGTGCACCCTGTGCACCCGGTTTTATCTTCAGCAAAATGCCATTGAGTTTCTGTGAATTTAAGGCCAGGCCAGTGCCACGCGCCTAACAGCCTCAGGACGTCCTGATAGAGGGAGCTGACGACAAAGAACTGATCTTCTTTTCCTATAAAACCCGACTGGGATGGTCTTTAACATGCTTCCTGGTCAGCAAGAACCGTGTTTCGTGCCCTGTTCGTGCTCAAGGACGGCAGAGCAGGAAGGCAGCTGGCCCCTGGAGAGGAGGGCGAGGCGACCCCACAGTAGCTGTGTGGCCCTGAGTCAGTCTGCCGGCCCCCCGCTTGCTGACTGCCCTCGACCGTGTCTCCCGCCCACATGCGTCCTCCGTGCCTGGCGGTCCCCACGGCCCCGCTCGGGCGCCTGGGCCACAGCAGGGCAGCTGAGGGCGGCGCCGGAATTCATGGGCGGAAGTAGTCGTGGTCACCGTCCTGGTGACACTAACCGGGTCCCTGGGACCCGTGTCACGCACCTCTGTCACACACCTCCACCGGCAGGGCTGATCCTGGCATGGCCAGCACAAAGAGGAAACCGAGACCCTGCTCTCCTGCTCAGGGGGGCTTAGATGCCCACAGCCCTGCCCATTTGCATGGTGGTCTAAACCTTCTCTCCCTCTTTCCTGCGGGAGCCCCCAGGTATCCTGTCTTCCGACCCCAGGGTCCCCAGGAACCTCCCCGATTCTCCCCTCGGAAACCCTTGCTGGGAAAGGCCCGGCTGGTGTCTGCCTCTGAGAACCCAGCAGACGCTACCCCTCGGCTCCACGGTGCCAGACTCCCCCCTCGGGACACCCTGACCCTCCCACAGCTTCACCCAAGCCTTGGTTCCCTCCCCCCCACCTTCTCTCCGTGCCCCACACTCCATCCCTCTGAGAGCTGAGCGGGCCCAGCTTCCGCCTCTGCCCAGAACCCCCCAGGTCACCCCACCCACCCAGCCCCTGACCCCAGTGCAGCCCTCTGTCGTCAGAGCACCCCACCCGCCCAGCCCCGCATACCGCTGCAGCTGCACCCCTGCCCCAGGTCCAAGCTCTCACACGACCCTTCTGAAATCCAAGGCCCTGGAAGGGCTCCCGCGTCGGTCAGAATAGCATCCCCGGGCCTCACAGCGTCCTGCAGGGCCCGTGTGGACGGTCTACCCGCCGCCCCGTCCTCTCCGCACAGCGGCTGACGTGCGCCGGCCTCCGCTCCCACCTCCTTCCCGGGCTCCCCTTCGCCCAAGGCCGCCTGCCCCGGGTCCTTGCTGGGACCGCGTCATTCTGCAGCGCTACCTGCCACACTTCAGCCTTCCGCCCTTGGGTCCCCTGCCCCGCGCTCGAGCCCTCCCCGGCTCCCCTCGCAGAGCCCCCACGTACGCAGTCTTGCTCACTGCTGGCTTCTGCCCACACCCTCTGGACAGGAGTCCCCCGAGCGCGAGGCCTCTGCTGTCGCCCCGCATGTGTCCCGACAGCGTTTGCTCCCGACACCAGCCCGTGCTCAGGGATGAAGCCCGGTCTTCGTGGTCACAGCAGGGACCCTGCCAACGGGACATTCTTGGGGCCGGAGCAAGCCAAGCCTGGGTCAGAGACCCACACCCCGCTTCTTCCCGAGGCTGCAGATCCCCTCTCTGGGGCAGGTGGGGTCCAGATCCCCGGCTCTCAGGCGACTCTGCCTGTCCACCGAGGCACCCCCTGGGACCCCCAGCATTGTGCCTCGCGCGCCCACAGTTTCTCGGTCCAGCCGGTTACTGTGTGACGCTCCCCGAGGTCGGGGCCGAGGTGACGGGGGCACTGCCGGGGTCCAAAGGGGTTTGTCTTGACGCTGAGGGCTGAGGTGCCGGGGACGGGTGGGTGTTCTTGGGGTGTTCTAGGGGTATTCTTGGGGAGCTTGGGGGCTGTAGGCCGAGCTGCTCAACTTGTGACCCCCCACCAAGACCTGAGAGAGAGAGTGAGCGCTGGGACTGGAGGCTTGCCTGAGGCGAACCTCAGTGCCCCCGAAAGCAGATGCCCTCTGGGAACCCCGAGGCCCGAAGGGGCCTTGGCACCTTCATTCAGCACCTGGACCGAGGGGAGCGCGGGAGGGTCGGAGCCGCCCTCGGAGCTGGCCGGTGGCTGTCTCTAGCCTCGCCGGGCCCATCAGAACGGAGCACTTGATCGGTAAGTGGCGAACACCTTGCAATAAGGGCTTAGTCATAGCTGATTCGCTCCTATCAGCCGTTTATTCCAGCACAGCCTGTTCCAGAGCGTCCTGCGAGGCTGTCAGAGAACGGGGCCCTGACCACCTCCTGTCTCCAGCAGCTCTGCCCTACGTCAGACGCATTCTCATGGACTCTAGAGAGTTCCTGCAAAGCCGCGTTAGGAGACAAGGGGTTCCGTGGAAGACAAGTGAAGGCTGGTGGCTAAGTCCCCGGCACCAGTGGGCAGGCTGTCCCGGGAGCCCACGGCCGGGTCTGCCTGACGGCCGGCACCGGGACGCGCTCGGCGCTGCCCACTTTCTGATTTGTCTCTCTGTTCCTAAGCGGCCTCGGGAGCGTCAAGGCACCGGGCGTGGGGAGGGAAGCTTTCCACGTTCACATCACAGACGAGCTGGAGAACTAGCGGGTTCCTGTAACGCTCGCTGTGAGAGAAGCAGTGGGAGGGGCGAAGCTCGCGCGCACCACGGGATCTCACGGGCCCCATCATCTCCGTCAGATGATGCGTCGCCTTAATTTTCCAGGGAACTGAAACGAAGCCATTTAAGAGTAAGTTCTATATGAAGTTTTGAGCATTTTGTTAATATATTTCTGGAACGTTTTACTTCCTTCCTTGACCTTTTAAAGAGAATGACGTAACCTTTCCAAGGCACGTGATCGCCCGTATGCGCATCAATTAATATCCTGGAAAATAATTCAGAATAATTTCCTGCGGGTTAGTAGAGTGTTCCGAACAATTTATGCTTATCGGAGGGTCCCAGACGTCCTCAGACCCTGGGATTCTCAGACCCTCCTGTGCCCATCGCCTGTCCCCCGTCGTGGGTCCTGAGAGACACAGAGACAGAGGGGTGCTGGCCCTCAGCCACCCGAAGTCTATGCTTCCCGAGGCCGGAAAGCACACGGCTCTGAGAACCCATCTCCTCGATCGCACACAAGGTCTCGGGTCCTTCTGGGTCCTTCGCATTTGCAAGGGGGCCGGAGCCCTGTGCCGCACGAGCGTGGACTTTGACCCCGTCCTAGCACACGCTTTCCTCGGGCGAATGTGCTCACTGGTATCAAATTAATTACAATGATTATGACTTACACTATTGAAGTAAGGTGCTTGTCACGGGGGAGCATTTTAAATTATTCTCAAGGGGGGCGTTTCCTGGGGACCCAAAGGGCGCTGGGATGGCCGCCAGGCCTGGGAGAGGCGATCTCGGGGGCCGGGGAAGGCGGGGCTGGGACCCGGAATCTAGGAACTCCTTCCCGAAGCAGTGCGGTCCGGGACTTCTCGCTTCGTCCTGGTTTTGGGCAAAGGGGCCCGTGGAGCGGGGGGGGGGGGGTCCCTGCCTGTGGCCATGACTCCGTCTCGCCCATGGTGGGGGAGGGCACCCCACACTGTACCGACCGGCGCCCCGCTCGGAGGAGGTCTGCCGCCTCTGCATGTCTAGGCGGCCCATTTCTTCAGATCGAGACGCCCAAGCAAGTATGAAAGCAGGGAGATGTTACTAACCAGCACTCAGCGGCGTCTCAGCTTCCATAAGCCGCTGCCGGGCCTGCTGCCGATTCTAACTAACGGCGTCCGCCCTGCGAGGAGGTGTGGTTCGCCCTGGGAAAGGAGAGCCAGGACCAGCTCTCGGAATCTGAAAACTCCATGCGCTTTCATGTTAAAGATTCCTTTCCTCTTTTTAAAACCACAATAAAGGTAACAGTCTCTTCAGCACACGGGGAAGTTTCAATCCTGTCTTCTCTCCTCCTCCTTGGCCTCTGGCAGAGTGTGGAGACGGAGCACCGGGCCTGTCGCCCACAGACCTCAGCCTCCGGGACAGACCACATCGCCGAGTGATCCAGCCCAAGGTGACCCGTCCTCAGCTGGAAGCAGTTACCAAGAAACACGTCTCAGAAGACTTCCGAGGAGTTAGGTACGGACTTTCCTGCGTGCGGGGCTCAGCTTCCGAACTCCAGATCCAGAAACCCAGAATCAAGAGACCGGCCTTGTTTGGAGGACGTGGCTGGGAACCCAGAGACACCACCTGTGTGTGTGTGTGTGTGTGTGTGTGTGTGTGTGTCTCCCTCTCTCTCTCTGTCTCTCTCCCTTTCGCGCTCACTCTCCTTCTCCGTCACTCTCCGTCTCTCTCTCTCTCTCTCTCTCTCTGTCTGGCTCTGCGGGCTCCCCGCAGCACAGCCTGGGGACACGGGTCTTGGAGCCGCTGGGTCCCAGGCCGCGCAGCGCTGTTCGGGATGCAGCCACAAAGCTGCCCGAGGCCTGCCAGACCCGAGTCTCCCTCCGCGCGGGCAAGGGCATGGCTACCGCCGGGCCCTCCAGCTCCGTCTGGTGCACGGCTCCGGGCTCGACGCGCACTGTCCGTGCCGTTATCTTGTGAAATCTCGCAAATTCCCACTCCGCTGTCGGAGCTGCCACGGCGCCAGCCAAGTGAGGAGAAAAGGTTCTTCGGAGATTGATTTTGTTCCAGACACCATGGTTCTGTTCAATTGAATTCACTCAAGTTGTGGTTAACATAAACACCACAGAGAGTGGGACATGTCAAATTAGCAGCTTTGCAAATCTCCTGTTAATTGTCAGCCTAATTAAAAAATTGCTAATTATAATGTTTATAACTTCAAATAACTGCTCAGCTATAAAGTACGGCCTGTCAGGTGTAAACAGGGGGCTGGAGGGAAAAAAATCAATCGACATCTGTTAATTTATCAGCGGCAGCACACCAAATTGGAAAATGGATAGCCTCTTGCACCGCAAATCCGCGTTGCGATAAAAAGACCGATTCATTCAGCACCTGCTTTAATACATGATAATGGCCGTCTTTACTAGCTGCCCCAGGGCGTCTCTGCTTATCAAATTCCCATCCTGTCTGGGACACGAGAGCTCTCTGGGAGACGCAGCCGTTGACCAAGCGCTCGCCCGCTTCTCCAGAGCGCAGACCCTGCGACTCGACTCGAGAACGCCGCTTCCCACTCGGTGCTGCGCGAAGTTAGAAACGAAAACCTAAGACACACAGAGACACGCGCATTCAGATGCCCAACGTGGGGAGAATCTGTCTCCCCGAAAGAATTCTGGAGCGCTGGGGCCCGTCGCTCGCTCCCTTTGGTCCGGATTCCTGGAGGGTCACTAGCTGCGGGACGTGGGGACCGGGCAGGTGCATGTGGCAGGCTCTGAGCCCGGCATTCCCACCGTCCGGCCTTTTGTCCACGTGCCCACTCCGCAGGCGGGCTCGCGGCTCTGCCCGTGCCGGGGCACGTCACCACGCTCTGCTCCTGACCCATCTGGGCACCGGGGCATCCCCGGGGTGGGGGCCTCCTGTCTGCACTGCCCTCTTCCACACGCAGCGTCCCAACCTGCGGAGGAAGGACGCAGAGACCCCCACGGTCACACACACCTGCTCTTGTCCCTCCCAGGATGCACGCAAAGCCCTGTCTGAGCTTCCTGGAGCCAAACCCTGGGTAAATGCTCACAGACACTGCTCTGAGCGCTGGGGCGCTGTTCACCCTTCACTCACCGGACACTTGCTGAGAGCTTTATTTTATGCAGGGAATGATATTAGCACAGGTGAGACAAAGATCACTAGTGATGTTCTGTCCTCAGTCCCTGCATGGGTTAAACCTGAAAGGAGGTGCCCCTGGGTCAGCCTCCCCGGATGGACAGCAAAGACCGAGCGGAAGGGGCTTCCTGGAGCCCACGTGGTCGGCTAACAGAGGGTCCGCGCAGGGCTCCGGACTCAGGGCTGGGAGGTCTCATGATCACTTTCTTCTGTTTCCCAGACCCAACCTTTGGGTCTCACTCCTAGATAAGCAGGTGCAGGGAGAGGCAGAAGGTCAAGGGGAGGGCTCTCTTGCTTTCTGGGGTCTGCCCTTCAGGTTTAAATCTGGGGGCTCAGTCGATGGGCGGCCACTTCTTTCTTAGGGCCTGGCCTCCGAGGACGGGCTGGCGGATGCAGCCCCGCACGGCGGGCGTCTGGGCAGAGGGAGCCTCCCTCGCAGGGAGCGGTTTCCGGAGTCAACACCTGCCAGCCCTAGTGCGCCCACCGTCGCTCCTCCCAATGTCTGCCGGACAACACGAGCATTACTCCTGTTTACCGACGAGACACTGGAGGTGATCATGTTCCCAAACGTGCCCTCAATCTACGTGGAAAGGCACAAAGACATCGGTCTTCTCCCGACTTCCACTGAACCACAAGGCTCCCGGGAGGAGAGGGCTCGGAGCACGGGGAGGGGACCGCAGTGGGGTCACACGGACGCCCTAGCAAGTAAACCCAAGTCACAGCCGTTTGTTCCCACTCACGTGTGCGGAGCCGAAGGGACGCCCCAAGCCGCCCACACCTGGGACCCCGGAACCTGCACGTGTCACTGTGTGTGGCCAGAGGGGCTTTGCAGCTGTGACTAAGGCTACAGACTCGAAAAGCGGAGCCACGTGGGTCACCTCGCGGGCCTGACCTATCGCCCTGAGGAGCGAAGCCGAGAGGAGTCTGTGAGAGTCCGGGGAGTCCGCCCAGGGCCACTGCAGGGGCCGCGGGGGTGGCGGGAGGAATTCCTTCCCCGGCCTCCAGGACCGAACACTGGCCCTTCAGCCCTGCAGCCAACTCAGCCGGCAACAGGAATGCGCTGGGCTGGGGACGAGCCCCCGGTCGGCCCAGCCACGCCCGGACTTCCAACCCTCGGGCTGCGAGGCGTAAGTGTTTGGTCGAGAAGGAAGAGACACCTGGTCCAAAGGGACACTGTCGGTTCGCGCCTCCCCCCGAGGAGCAGCCTCGTGGCCACACCGGGGTGCCCAGGGCCGGGAGCGACGAGACGGAATCTGTGTGCACGCCCTGGTATTGCCTGGATTCATGCTCCGGCTGCTGCTGTCTGCTGCCGTCCAGGTCTAACGGGTTTGACCAAAACACACCTGCTACGTGAGTGGCATCCACAGTATTTGCCCTAAACGCGTCCTGCGCCCCCCGTCGCCCGCCCCCCGCAGCCCGTGGGCCGTTCACCACCTCCGTGCTTGTGCTTTTCTAGAACGACACGCAGCTAGGATCCTAGTGTGTGGACCTCTGAGGTGGCCTCGCCCGCTGACGGACGCATTTAAGTTCCCTGCAGGCCTCTTCACAGCCCGACGGCTCGTTCATGCTCAGCGGGGATCACGGGCCACGTCTGCACGGACCTCAGTTCACCCGTCCCCTGCTGAAGGGCATCTTGGTGGCCTCCAAGTCTGGCAATTGTGAACCAAGGGGCTGGAAGCCTCTGTGTGCAGTTTCTGTGCGGACCTGTGCGTGGCGAGTACAAAGGACCGTGACTACCGGCTCGTGGGGCTCGCAGGCGCGGAGCCCTGTGAGAGACCCCTGGGCCGTCCTCCAGCGCCGCTGGGTCCCCCCCCCCCCCCGCCGCCGCCATGCCCGCCCGGCGCCTCAGAGTCCTGCAAAAGTTGATGTCAGGCTTCCTTAGGAGGAGGCCGGGCTCAGATGACAGCATCTCACTAGTGACGTCTGCCGGCTCCGGAGCACACGCCGCGTGCACGTGTGATGGTCACCGTCCCGGCCGCGGCTGGGGGACCGCACGCACCCTTGCTTGTCTCCTGTTTACTGGCAACAAACCCACAACCCCAAGGTTCCCTGACTTGACGGACATCACAACCAGCCAATGTGGGAAGCTGAGACTCCGATCTGGCTGACTCTGGGGCCAGTGTCCCCGCGCGGAGGGCCTCCCTGCCGTCGCGAGCTCTCTGGGGGCAGCTCTGTGTCCGGCGGAGCCGCGGAGGCCCACCGGCCCCCAACAAGACGGGAGAAGAAATAGAGTGTGGGAATGAAAGAAATCCCGCTTTGGGTGGGGGCCGGGCACAGAGCCTAAACGCCCAGTCACAGAATCTGTGGTCTGTCGCGTGTGCACCTTGTCCAGGTGGACGCCGGCCCTGTGTCGCGTCATCAAAAGAGCCCGAGGCGCCAGAGCTCGCCAAGAGCTCCTCAGTTCTCAGGGAAACAGCGGATTCATAATTAAAAGATAAAAAAGCTTAGGTCACTGCTAACTTTTGGTTCGAACGTCTTTGATTTTCGTTATTTCCCCTGGCTCCTTCGCTTATTGCCCCAGATCGTCCTTTAATATTGAAAACCTGTGCGACAGCTCATAGACAACCTTTGCACCGTTTCCAGCCACTTCCAAAAGCACACGGGGTGGGGTCACGGGCCGGTCACACGCCTGGTCCCATGGCGGGGGGCCGGGAGCCCGCCGGAGCCCTGGAGGTGGGGTGTTCACAGCGGGTCTGGGGGACGTGCATTTGTGTAGAGTCCAGCCAGGGGAGAGCCAGAGCGGGCCCCAGAGGTGACCTCACCTGTTGCGCTCTGTCAAGCCTGCCGCCTGAAGCTAGAGGCTACTAGCCTGGCTGGCTCCCGACCGGGAACACGGTGGGGGTGTCAGTGCTGCACCTGCCCCATGTCACGGAACCACGGACGGTGAAGAGAGGGACAGCAGTTGGGGGGTAGCACAGAGGGCTCCAGCTCCTCTGCCCCGGAAGGGGTTCCCTGGCTGCCGTAGAGCGGGGGGGGGGGGCGGGGATCTCTCTGGGGGGCCTGTGCTCCGCAGGCAGAGGGCCTAGACCGGCTGAGACATTCGCAGAACCTCAGGGCACACCCCAGAGAATCTCGCACGTAGGTCCAGGCGAGCGAGGGACGGAGAATGTCCTAGGACAGAGCCAAGCCCACGTAAAGTCACAGCCACCCCCTGGGGACGCATGGGGAGAGGGACACACTGAGTCCCCAGAGACGACGGAGCCTTCCCAGGAGACATTCTTGGGGGAGTGGTGCGTCCCCAGGCTGCGACAGACCTTGGGCCCGGGCCGACTGTGCAGGCAGAGCCCTGGATGGATGGCGCAGAGCCAGCGAAGCCTCAGAACACAACGGGGACGACCGTGTACCCCATACGCCGCGCGCAGAGACAGCTGCAGAGACCGACAACCTCAGGAAGGGACCTCGCCAGGGTCAGGACAGTGCAGGGTGGTGAGCAAGGCTGAGGAAGGGGAGGGAGCCGAGGGCAGCTGCCCGCCCCGTCTGTGATCTGCACGGGACACACATGCTCCCTGCCCTCACTCCGGAGGCTCCACAATCTGCCCTCAGGGCCATCCTCCTCGGTCAAGGACGCCCTTCAGCTCCAGGGACAACTCCCAGCGTCTGGTCAGCAACGGCCTCGTCGACCGCTCAGGTCCCTAATGTTCATTCCAAACCCGATGGTCAGCGTCTGTCTCTGTCCTGCTTTGCCAAGGCCCCGAGCACCGGGAATGTCTGGATCCATAGAGAGACGTGGTGGGCCGAGACGCCACCACCCTCGGCGATGAACGTTTTCAAGGGTCTCGGGACCCCGCGAGGCCAGCACCGAAGGGCACTGGCCCCCACACGGACCGCCGTGGTCGTCTGGCGTGGTTGGGAGACGCAGCCGCTCGAGTCACGTGGGTACTTTCTGGCAAAGCTGTAGGTGTTTCTCTCCTTTAGGATTCATGACTCTGAGATAGCCCCTGTCCGAATCTGCTAAAAACAGAGGGGTTTTTGTGGTTGTTGCTATTATTATCAGAGAATTAACGACTGTATTCGCGGTTGAATCCAGGAAAAGGTTTTGCATTCGTAGTAGGTTACATGCGTGTGAGAAATTCCTCGCATAGATTGTCCCAAACAGAATTTAGTTTGAAAACCATAGATTTCACGATCCTGTCTCCCTGGAAAGCCCGACGATACGTCACACATCAGGTTAAGCGCCACACGATACTTGGTGAGCCGGTGTGAGCCGGGACCTGAGATCTGCCCGACTCTCTCGCACGCGTTCTTTTCTTTAGGTAATCGGACCCGAAGCACGTGTTTGATGAGGAACGGAACACGGGACATTTCATTTAGCTATTTTTAAAGGACTGTACAGACCTTCAGATTTGGTGTTGGGGCTGAACGCATGTATCATACAGTTTGAGTGAAATAGCACCTAAATTTCAAATGGGGTTCTTTGTAAAGTTCTTCGCTAATAAAAACATGTTCATTTTGTAGATAATGCCAGAGATAGGCCCAGGAAAATAAATAAATCATGCATCTGTGAACAGCGACTGCTAGAAAGAAGCAAACTAAGCCATGTTCCGCCTGCACCGGAACCGAGCGACCCTCGTTTTCACAGCTGAATATGCAGAGGGCTGTTTGCCGTAATTGGGAGATACTTGACAGTTTAAGTAGAGCCCACGTTTAGCTTCAAAATAGGCCCCAAATTATTTGTTGCAAGCCCTTTAGATAAATGAGCAGGAGTGCTGCACGATTGTCCTACAAAGCCACAAATTAGAGGCATTTCGGGGTTATCCCGAGTGATTTCTGAAGGTGATGATCAAATTCTGATTTTCTTTTGCCTCAGTCCTCCCCTCGGGCGTCAGGAGTTCTGTCTTCCCGGCTCAAGGACCTTCTGGGAAAATCATCCGTAGCTGCCGTAGAAGAGGTTCTGTGCCTCGACCACTCGCGCTCGGTGCGGTCCCGCGGCCACCCGCCCCGCGCCGTGCGCTGACCGACCCCGCCCCTCCGCCCGGGCGCCCGGCAGAGTCTGTGGCTGCAGCGCACGCGTTCGAGCCTGGAAACCACCAGGGCCCACTTTCAGGACGGCCACCTGAACTCGCGGTCAGCTGACCCCACAGACGTATTTGAGGGGCTTCCACTGAGGGGGCCGCACCAGCGGGTGCGTCGACTGTGAGGAATGTGTTTGGACCTGCGCCCCCCAACGTCACCCCAGGCCAACATCACCCCAGGCCAGTCAGACAGGCGAGGACACCTGGGTGCGGGGGCCGCAGGAGAGGCAGTCCCGTTCCTGCGCCTCTCCCGGAGGAGGCAGCTCCACCTCAGCCTGTTTCTTGTTCTGATTTTTCAGTGACTTTCAAATTCTGCACCTGGAAAGGGAGAGGAAGGCCACATGGGTTTCGCGTTCCCCCTGCGCACCTGCTTTCAAACGTTACTGTCCCGGCCCCCCTCTGTCCTCATGGCCCCTCCCGTTTCTCCTCTTCGGGGCTGTGGGCCTGGCCCGGGGGTGTCGAGGACCCCGGGAGGCCGTCGGCAGGCCGCTCGGCCCTCGCACTCAGCGTGAGGGATGCCTGCGCGCCCGTGGTCTCTCCTCTGTCTCCTGGGACTTCCGTGTCTCAGGTGCCACCCCAGGGGCCTCCCCGCGGCTGGCCCCAGGGCATACAGAGTCTGCACTGCTTCTCTGCTGGTGAAGCCGCGGTACTGGCCTAGACGGGGCCGAGTCTGTCGTCACTCCCAGGGTCTCTGGAAGGGGCTGCCGTCGTTGCTAGTTGGGTCCCCTGATCACACACGGCGCGAGGCTCCGCTGGCCCCTCTGGGCAGCACGTGCAGGCCCTCCTCTGGCCGCGTCTCTCCCCTTCGTCCCCGCCCTCGGCGCGCGCTGTCCAATGGCCATCTAGCCTCTTAGCACATCCTTGCCAGAGTGTCTGTTCCACCTGTCGAGCTGCGTGACTGCCCCGATGGGACCAGGCCTGGCGACCTGAAATCCGGTGGTGCCCGGCCGCCGTGTCCCTGGACGAACGCTCACCTGCCCGCACAGCCACGTTATTTGGCGCGAAGATGGCGAAACCTGCCAGGAATCAGGGTGGAAGGGGAGGCCTGCACCTTCTTCCGTTTTCCTTTCCATCTCAGACGGGAGAGGGCGCCCCACGTCAGGACGGCCCCAACCCCTCGCCGGGCTCTTCCTTGGGGCAGGCGGGCACCGAGCAGCACGCGGCCTGCCCCTCACGGCCCTCCTCGGGCCCTTGGCTGCTCCCCCCGTCCTCTCCACCTCGGTGGCCTGGGGACAGCTAACGTGACGTCCAGAGCGAGTCCAGACAAGCAGGCTGGAAGGGGCTCCCTGCCCCAGCCCGCACTCCCGTGTCACAGCTGGGGCTCCAGCGCTGAGGGCGGAGCTTGATTTTGGAGACTCAGGCCTCAGGAAGAGATGGGTGGTCACAGTGACGTCATAGGACCCGCCCCCGCCGACCCGGCTGCCGCTCTGCACGCGCTCTCTGAGCAGGAGACGAACTCTCCTCCAGTCTGAGCCACTTCTGCGTCATTCTACAGCCAGCGACACGCGGGCTCCTCATTAGTGTTGTTGGGTGCTTTGGCGTGACAGACGAGGCCTCTGCGACCGGGAAGCTGGACGGAGAGGAGGGTCTCGGGTCCAGGGTCCCGGACACATGCCAGGAGGGCGGGTGTGTCCCGGACGACGACGTCATGAGCACGGGCAGGGGCATCCAGCAGGACTTCGGGGCCCAGGCCTCTCCCCTCGGCTCTGCTCTGTGCTCGGTCTGGCCAGCCCACACCCAGCAGCCCCCCTGTCCGCGTTCCTGGAAGGGGAAGGTGCTGCGACACACCGCCCTGTAAGTGGGGCAGGACCCACAGCGTCGCCCAGGGCGGGGAGGGGAGCCTATTGTCCGCCTCGGGGTCCCTGCTGTCAGGAGGCTAAGGGCCTCGGCGGCGGGCGGCAGGCGGCTGCACATCCAAACACAGTCCCGCTCAGCCTCCTGCTGGCCCGGCTTCTCCAAAGCCTGTGCCCAGACCCGGGAGCTGGGCACCGAGGTTAACAAGTCTATGACTGTGGCACTGGAGCTCCCAACCCAAAATGTTCCAGAATGAAAAAGCGAATACTTTTCAGGAAATATGTGTCAGACGCAAAACCAGTGATAGGGCCGCTCGTTGTCTGAGGAGAGCCCGAGAGCCTTCGAACGCCTCGTCTTGGGAAGGACACGTGACACCAGCTGTCTGAAGCAGGACAAGTGTGCACGACGAGTTGTCTCGTCAGCCGCGGCCAAGGGGAAAGGAGCCGCACCACGTGCCGCACGAGGACGACGCTCACCGGGAGGAGAAAACCGAGGACAGAGCGGCGCTTGGGCCCGCAGCGTGTGCACCGTAAGACGCCAGCGGAAATGCTACAGGCCCGCGCGGGGCGGAAATCACGGCCCTGCTCCTGCTCGCACTCTGAGCGCCGACTGTGTGCAGCCCAGGCACGTGGCGGGTTCACAGAGCCGCACGCCGGGGCTGGCGCTGCCTGGCTTGGGAAATGGCTCAGACACGTCTTGGGAGAAGGCGACCGGCCAGTGTCAGGTGTCCCCGGGCCCTTCACTCGTGTTTGTAGGGTGAAGTCCACGACCGTGTCTCCTTTCTGGGGTTTTGCGTGGAATGAGCTCCTATTGTTAACTGCGCCACACAAAGGAAAACGACGTAGTAACGATCTGAATTTTCTGCAGGAAGGTTTCAGCCGCTGCTGTCGGGTGCAGCGGGACAGGAGGCCTGTGGGACGAGCCAAGGCGTTTAGGAGTCGCCCTGCGGGGCGTCTGGGGACGCGAGGTCTTCCGTGTGGGCGCTGTCATCACGTTTTCTCTTTCTCTCCTTTAGAACAAACGACACTTGGAAAGATGCAGCGTCGAAATCCTGCACGTCAGGGCACTGGTGAGTGTGGCGGCCCCGGCAGCTGGCAGCATCCTCTTTCCCGCGGGGGCGCGACCTTTGTGCTGAGGCTCAGGGACGCGGTGGCGCGCGCTCGGACCCGCGGCGTTTGGCGTCCTGGATTTGCGCGTCGGCCTTCGGAAAGGTTTCCGTGGCCTTCGGGAGGTGGTACTTGTCACAATAGGAGCTGGGGCAGTATCGGGCCGGCGCCGTCCCCGCTCTGACCGGCGTTTACACGACCTAATATGGCATCTGGCATTTGCGATTTGATCAACGGCAGGAACAGCGCCGGCCAGAACGCGCGAGTCATTTGCGGCAGCCCTTTGCCCGTGTGACAGCGGGAGAGGTTACGGGGCACCTGCGCGTGTTGACTTCTCGTCTTCGGGTCGTTCTGTGATCCATGTCCTTGACGTGACCCGAGGTTTAGCTCTACCCTCTGACCCGCTGCAAGTGGTTAAAGGAAAACATGGCCCCAGGACGTCTGCCCTTAAAAGCAACCCGGGAACACCCAGCCCTTCGAAGGAACAAGCCTTTCTGAAAGTTTGCCGCTGTTTGCATGACGGCGACGGAGAGCGGGCTGGGTGTTGGGTTCGGGGCCGTGTGGACGGATCCTCACCCAGACCCTCCCGGTCGCCTGCGATCGGCGGCAGCGGCTGCAGCCGGCTCTGCTCCGTGCCGACTGGCGCGGCAGAACTACCATTTCCATGTCAGCGGGAGCGGAGCTGAGCCCTGTGCCTTGCGCTCGGGGGGCGCTCGTGCAACGGGCCAGGACCGCGGGCTGGCAGCTGGGGGGGTCTCCTGGAGCAGGGGCTGTGGCGTGCGGCAGACACACGGCCTGGCTCTGCTCTGAGTGAATCAGAATCCTCCTAGAGGAAGGAACTCTGAACCGGCCTGGAGGAGGACAAGACGCAGGTTCCTGGGAGCCCAAAGACTGGCCCTGTCTGGGGAGGTGCGCACCCGGGACGCTCGGGCACACAGCTCCCTTGGGCAGAGCGCTGCACGTCCGCCTGGGCTTCTGACTCCCAAGTCACGGCCTGGGGCACATGGGTTTCTGGTTACTGGATTCCCCTTGCACGGCAGGACACGGATGCCATCAGAGCCCCGCAGAAGGTGCAATACAGAACACGCAGGCACATGTCTTTGGGGAATAATCAGGGAGTCACTGCAACCCGCTCCTGCCCCAGGAGGCAGGGAGACCCTTCGGGGCCGGGATGGAGCCCCTCTGTGCTGGGCGTGCAGACCCGAAGCCTCGAACCCCGGAGGCTGCCATGACCACGGTCAAGGCTTCCTCGGATGTGCTCTGGGAGCGTGACCGTGGACTCTTACAGACTTAGGTGTTTTCGTTAAAAGCTCATGAAAATTTTACGGTGAGATCTTTGAGGCACGCTCTGACACCACTTTCAAAGAAAAATAGCTCATTTGTTTTAATAATGTATCTCAGAATTACATATGACCATATTAGCTGCTGAACGGCCTCGGGGCTGTCCTCCATTCTACTTCAGCGGCTCCGGAGTTTGCGGGAACGAAGCAGGAGGTCTCAGGGACATTTTGGTGATATTTTTAAACTTCTCAGGATCCTGCTTTCTCTGACATCCTAGTTCCTTATTCAAATTTATTATTATTATCATTATTATTTAAGATGGAAAGAGTATTTGCTAAATGAAGTAATGGCCACCGAGGACCGTGGGTGAGGTCAGGGACAGCCAGGAGCCATCAGGAGGGACTGGGACCGCTCTTTCTTGTCGCATCCTCCTGCCTCAGTGAGAGCCCCGGTGCCGTGTTCTGGAGAGGCGCGCGGGCCGGCAGACGTCCCCTCTACCTGTCCACAGAGGAGGCGTCATCGTGGGTTAGCACCCATGCCCGGGACCCCACTCTGCTCCCGGAGTGTAGAGCTCCGCGCTCCCACGCCCCCCTCGACGCCCCTGAGCATGGCACCCTGAAACGTAAGTCTGGGGCAGAGCAGTTTTCTTAGGAATGGACTGACCTGCGAGCTCTTTCCAAAGGATGTGTCGCTCCCCAGAAAAGGCAAAATGTGCCTCAGGGTGTTTATTTGTAATTTCTATTGAAAGAATAAAAAAATAAAGGGGCAGCTAGAAGCTGGAAATGCACCCACCGGGGTTCAGACCAGAGCTGCAGCTGGGCTTCCCCAGGTCACGTTTTGGGCTTTTTCCCAGACACCGCCTGATTTCTTTAAACCAATTTGTCATTAGAGTCTTTGAGGTAAACTAGCAGAGGCGACCGCTCAACACTTCGGCAACACTATTTTTTAAAATTTTAAATTTAAAATACTAAAATGGGTGTAACTGGTTTGTTCCAATGAGGCCCAGGAATTTCTCTAAGTCACAGAAGGTCCCGGAATGAGCACAGCTGGACGGGTTTTGTTTCAGGTACGAGCAGGAAAGAGGTATGTCTGTGGCGGGAGCTGTAGCCGCACCGGCCGGCAAACCGAGGCACAGGGGAGCCTGCAGAGAGGGTGCCCGGGGAGCGCTGTGGGCAAGGAAGACGGAGCGCACGTCCCAGACCCTTCCCACCTCCAGGGACCCCGACAGGACGGCCGCTGCCCCCCCCCCCGACAGGACGGCCACTGCCCCCCCCCCACCCCCACTGCGTCAAGCTCCCCTGGGCCTTCCCCGGGAAACCCCAGCTCTGGGCACTCGAAGCTCCCGTCAGTCAGTTTTGTCTCCGGGAAGCAGCACTGACTGTCTCCCCACCGACGGCAGAGAACCACCCCACGGCTGTGAACGCGGCTGCTTCCGCCTCCCGAGGCCGCGCAGACCTGCCCGAGGAGGCAGCAGGGACGCCCAGGGAGCGAGCTGCCCCTCGTGTGGACACTCCAGGTCTGTCGTCAGCCTCAGGAGCGCAGCGGGTGAGGTGGGAGGTGGCGGTCCCTGCGTGGGCCCACGTCTCCCCCTGCACAGCCCGCGTGGGCCCCTGTCCCTCCGTCACCCACGTCCCGCACAACAGCCCAGGTGCATCAGAGGGAGCCCGGGGGGTGAGTGAATGCAGGGTGGGGTTGGGGTTCACCTTCCTCTGCAGCCTCTTGCAGGCTCAGCCCCACAGACCTTGGGGAGCCCCCCCACGGCAACCCCTTCCTGGCAAGTCCGAAGACTTCATGGGAGGCACCTTCTCCTGTGGGGTGGGGGGCGGGCGTCCAGCCGTGAGCTGCTCCCCTGGCAGCTCTGTCCCAGCAGGACTGCCTCTCTGATCTGGCATCACAGTCCCCTCCCCTCCTTCCCACCCTGTTTCTGCACTGACGTCCCTCCAGATGCCTTACACCTCGCGTGTCGTAGAGCCTGGGGCATTCGGAACTCCCGTGCTCCCCCGCTCTCCTCGGCCAGTGACCCCCAGAGCTATCTCTCTCCCCAGAGCTGTCCCCAGAGCCATCCCTCTAGAGCTGCCCCTTTGAAGCTGTCCCTACATCCATTCCCAGATCTATTGCCCCAGAGCTGTCCCCCCAGAGCTGTCCCCACAGAGCTGTGTCCCCCAAAGCTGTACCCCAGAGCTGGCCCCTGGAATTTTTCCCAGGGCTTGAGCCCCGAACTGCCGTCCTGAGCTGGATGTCCCGTCAGTGTCACCCCTGAAGCAGAGGAGGCCGGGTTCCCGTGCGTCCGGCTCCGACGCAGGCGCTGGACTCGCCGTTGTTTCCGTCTGGCCGCACCAGTCGCGATCTAGGACAGCTCTAACAGCAAGAGACGTGCCCCGGCCACATTTCTGGGGAGCAGATCTCCACAACAAACAGGGGGCACTGCCGTTTCATTTCTGCAAAGAGAACTCAGGCCATCGGAAGATCAAAGACCGAGGGGGCGGCGCTCGTCATTTGTCCTCAGAGGAGGTGACCACGTGTCCCCGGCTGCCTGGGACAGTCCCAGTTTATGCCCATTGTCCCCGTGTCATTATTAATAGTGTCTCTTTCACTTTCCAGAGTGTCCTGGTTTGGATGATGAATCATGTGACCTCGGTCCGTGGAGGAGGCCCGGGGTGCGCACACGGTGGCCGGGGGTCCTCGCCTCCCTCAGCCCGTGCCATCAGCAGACACGCCCCTTCCCCAGCAGAGCTAATCAGAGCTCGTACGCACGGAAGCACTAACGAGAGATTTGCTCTGTGCTATTATTTCGGCTTGAATCTGTCCTGACCGAATGGCTGATTGCAGTCAACGTGACAGAGAATCACTCAAGGGCCGCCTCTGGGCCCGTAAACCCTTATCTTGTGTGACCGGGTTAATTGGGGCGGCTTTATGTTAATGCCTCACGACGGCCACGGAGGGGAAGGTTTCGCGGGCAGTACTCACTGGCTCTCCACCCGGCACTCTGGACTCCGGGTTTCAGAGCCGCAGATCGTGTGGGCCGGCACCCAGCACCCGGCACCCGGCACGGGACGTCCTGCTCGTGTGGGCCGGCACCCAGCACCCGGCACCCGGCACGGGACGTCCTGCTCGTGTGGGCCGGCACCCAGCACCCGGCACCCGGCACGGGACGTCATGCTCGTGTGGGCCGGCACCCAGCACCCGGCACCCGGCACGGGACGTCCTGCTCCGGGCTCTGTTACTTACTGGGCTCCGCATGTGCCACAAACGCGGTCGCCTGCCCCGTGGAGGCTGGCGGCTCCCTCTCTCCTTCATGGTGACAGTTACTGGCCTTCCTTTCTGCGTGCCTCGTCTCCCTGCTCCCCTCGCAGATGTTCCAAGACGG
Organism: Mustela nivalis; assembly: GCF_964662115.1. NCBI lineage: Eukaryota > Metazoa > Chordata > Mammalia > Carnivora > Mustelidae > Mustela > Mustela nivalis. Next base: position 146,107,278 of record NC_139026.1, on the reverse strand, counting down.
GAATCTCCGGCCGCACCCGGGCCGACCCAAAGCGGGTGTGCTCAGAGCATCAGGCAGCACGTCCGACGCAAGCCGCGAGCTGCGGCCACACTCCGGGCTCTCCGCGGCGCTGCGCCCTCGCGGGCCTCTGAGCTTTCCTTCCCGTGCGACATCCACAATTCCGACCACCTGGTGGGCGCTCCGGTCCCTCCCGGGACCCGCACCTCCATACTCCGCCCTCGACCGGCCCTCTTCTTCCCTCACCCCCCGAGTTCCAGATGAGCCCCTCGAAATCCCCAGCCCATGGAGGGACCAGCCGGCTACCACCGTCACGACTTGCTGGTCCTCTTCACCAGGGCCGGGCCAGGGACCGGCAGGATGGGTGAGGTCGCTCCCATGCTGTTGATGTCACGCGGCGCTGTCCCCTGAGTCGAGGTTCATTCGCAGGGCCGAGTGGAGAGCCCACTGTCCTTTCCCAGCAGCACCGCGCCCCGAAGACCCCCCGGGAAGGTTTCACTGTAACCCTGGCCTGCAGCTACGTCTGGAGGAGCACGGCCTTTGCCAGAGGTAACTATCACAAATACCTCTGGAGAGGCTGGGCCCCAGGGTGAGATTTTGGGACACAGGAATGTATTTTGAAACTAAAAATTTCTCTTCCCTGAACTCCATAACTGGGGACTGCTTCTGTACGGATCCTATAATAATCTTCTCTTTTCTCCCCAGAAAGCTGCAGTGTTCCCCCCCCGCAACGGTGACGGGCGACTGTCTATTTTGCAGGGGTTGGGACCGCTCTGGAGTCACCCCTTGAAAGTGCTGTAAGAGACGTTGAAAGTGTCCAGGTCTCAGGGCGTTGTGAGAAGGTATGACAGACCCATCTCACGGATGAAGTGCGGGCTTCGTGTCATCCTGACTTAAATGAATAAATCAGCTATTTGTGTAGCTCAAGGAGGCAATGTTTACTTTGGACAGCAAAGAAGTAATTTTTGCATCCAGGTCACGTTGGCTGGAATGAACGTCTCTCCAGTCCGTTCCCTTCAGGCCAGAGCGCGTGCAGCACGACCCCTCGAGCTCCTTTCCTGGCAACTTGCATAAGAAGGTCCCAGGGCCAATATGGTGGCGGAGCTCACCAGGTCTTCCTCGCCGCTCCCGGGAAGGCCGACACTCAGGGAGGCAGACTGACACCGCTAAGAACATAAAAATCGCCCTAACCCAGGAATTAGGGCGCACAGATTCTAGTCCTTGGTCTGCAATAAATTCTCTGTGGCTTTGGGCAAATTGTTTGGCCTCGGGGTCATCCTATCTGCCCCAGAAAATGAGGTGAGAGAATCGGGTCACCCTGTGACTCTGCAGCGAGGCGACGCTCCCCGGGACCCCGTGCCTCCCACCACCGCCGCCACACTCACAGCGGCGCCCGAGCACATCTACATCCTGTTGGACTGTCTCCCCAGACGCGAATCCCGAGGGAAAGGCAGCGGCAGACCTGTGGCTCGGGGTCAGCAATGCTGCACCGGGCAGGTCCTCTGCTGGGGGGTAGGTCTGTGTGAAGTGTTCCTACCACAGCACAGCACGATTCGATTGAGGGGAAAAAGACGGACGGACGTCAAGACGCTGTCCACACACAGGTCCCTCTACAGACTTTAGAGACGGAAGAGCGAATGCGGAGTGGGTGGGTTAGACGCGGGCCTTGTTTCCCTTCAGCGCTTTCCAGGAGCCGCCAAGTAACACCGAGGCTCTGCCCAGCGGGCCGTCGGTGAAGGGGGCGGCTGGCCCCGCCGTTCATGCTTTAAGGACAAACACATACGCAGGAACCCTCAGCTGAAGGTGTGCTCTGAAAACCAAACGATCACACACGGACGAAAGTGATCCCACCCCAAACACCAACATGCATCATTCAGGGTTAGGCGTTGCTCGCTCCCCAGGCTGGCCACTGTCTTCTGTCCCCGGCCTCCATGAGGTCAGCTGCAGTACCTGCCAGCCAACCCGACCCGGTCTCCACCTCCCGGCCCTGCAGTCCTGCTCCTTCGGGCTCAGAACGTGCTCGGACGCTCACGCTGCCCGCTCCCCAACCCTGGCGAGGACAGGATGTGCGTCAGACTGTCTCGTGCCGTCTACCGAGGGCGTCTCCCATGGGAAGGGGGCAAGAGCACGAGACCTGAGATTTAAATGCCACGTATTTACTAAAATGGACAAACATCCAGGTCAGTGGGTAACGGAGGCATCTTGATGCTGATGCCTCTGTCTGTGTTCAGGGTCGTGGTGGCAAGGGCTGTGGACAGGGCAGACTTTTGAAATGTGTGCCAGCTCTTCAAAGTAGGCGCAACGATTTAGGGCAGAAAAAGGATCTAAGAAGCGTATTATTTGGAACGTTGCAATTAATCACAGGTTTGTTTGAGTGGAAAGAGATGACTAATGCTATATACATAATTTTGTATGTTTTCAGAATTTCTTGTGGGCTATCCATCATTCGTGGTTCAGAGACGAGGACTGGATCTTGTTCAAGGTCCTACACTAGAAATAGGCCGTGTGAGAACGCATAGGGACATGTCTGAGTGCAAACACAACTCACTTCGCAACTTCAGTTGCTGCAAAGTTGGGAACTGATTCTTAGTTCCGAGTTGAACTTATTTCTCAGAACATTAAAGTTGCGTCTTGCACAGATCTCCAACCGACCAAGCCGATGGCACTTTCGGATCATGACTCTAGAAGGGGCCGCTGGAAGATGAAAAGAAGGAAACCACGTGTTGACCTACATGAACGACCCACATAATTTGTGTGACTGTTGATCTAGATTTTTGGTCTCCACCGGCGGGAGGCTCTAGGTGTGTGAGTCAGGGAGGTGCGACCCTCCGGGCGTTCCTCCACCGCGCCGGGGACGGAGCCCACGGGGTGGGAAGCAGGACGCGGGATCAGCTCAGTCACAGGGACACGTGTGGCTCCGGCCCAGGATGGCTCCTGGGGGAAGAAAGCCCTCAGTGTTTCCGCCCCTGCGTTACCAGTATCGTACCACGGACCCTGACAGATCAAGACGGCCAGTTCACTGGGCTAGCTCTGCACGGCCTTCCTGTTTTCAAATCGGGGAGGATAGGAAGGAGAGAAAAAGACATCGTGACCTTCCTCGAGATCAAGCGTGGGAACAGCCGCTCGGTTTGGGTGAGCAGAGAGACGTCGGTAAGACAGACCGTCGCATCGGGAAACGGTGGAGAGGCCCCACCAGGCAGCCCGTGCAGCGGGCGTCCGGCAGACGGCACTCGTCCCAGGGGAGAAGCTCTCGGAGCTGCCCTCTCCCAAGACTGGGCGAGGCCAGCATGAAGCACCCTGTCCGTGCCTGAGGGGAGGAGAAGGTACAGCCAAGCTCTCAGGAGGGAACGCGTGCCCCTCCAGACTCGAAACAGACCTTCGATGAGGGAAGTAAATTTCTACGTGGTTCTCCAAAGCACAGATGCCCAGTTCCACCCATGGGATTCGAAGATCGTGAGTCAACATCCCCGTCCTTCTGAAATCTGTGACAGAAAAACTGGCTTCTTTCTGAGCGTTGGGTTTTTGTTGATTTTTTTTTTTTTTTGAGAAGACAGTGAAAAACGGAAGACATGATTCTCAGCTACTAAAAGATGTTTTTGAAAAACGGCTCGAACCTCTAAGAAACCCTAAAAATATTTTTCCAGAGCTCAGAGAAGCAGTAGACGGGGACAGATTGTCATAGGTTCCGTGTGGAAGTTGTTCGGAAACAATCTATGTGTGTCCACACCCACGTGTGTGCGTGTGCTCGCCTCTCTCTCACAGTGCAAAGTGTGAGTCAAATATAGTACCGACGGCCAAGGGACACTTCCTAAGCTGTTCGGGTTTCCAGACATCGCCAGAAACAAGCATGAGCACGTCAGTTCCAGACAGAAAGCGCTAGACTTCCCTTTTCTCTTGTCCCTTAACCGAAGGCTCGCGTTCCTGTCTGCTCCCGGGCCAAACATCCTTGCTGGTCTGATAAACCTTGAGTGACCGCGTGGACCCAGAGGCCGGCAAAAGCAGCCAGCCCAGAGCCACATCGCCTTTCTGCAGGGTGCGTGAGCCCGCGGAGGGACCGGGACCCCGTGCGTGACGTCAAGGCCCCTGGCCAAGAAGTGATGTGGTTTGAGGAAGCCACAGACGAATTCTGCACAACACCCAGGCCCTGAAGGGATCCGAGGACAAGGGAATGCGTTTGTCTTCAAGTGCCTGATCCTTGAGAAATTTAGAATCCTCTCTGGAACACATTTCAGCAAATTCCAATTTCCTTACACAACTGAACCCACGCCATGACTCAAAGCACTAGTTCCATATTTGCTTTCTATTTTAAAATGTGGGCTAACCTTTTCACCTCTGTGTGCAGCAGAAACTGAACAGAGGAAAGGGAGGAAGATTTCACAGGTTTTAAACTATAAATACCCGAAACGCTTTAGAACACACTCGTGTTCTATCCAGAGAGCCCGGCGCGGCTCTGCCGGCTGGAGCGAGGTGCCTGGTGGGCGTCGTGTCCTTGAACACTGGCTGCGGGCAGTTGGGATGGGGGTGTCGGTCCCGGCAGGGAGGGGCTGACGCGGCCCGGCCCACCGCCTCGGCACACCTGCCCGCTGCACACGACCCCAGGCCCACTGTCGGCGGCTCCGCCTTCAAGAACCCGCTCTCTTAAGCTTTGTTTCCCATTTTAGTCATCGCACCGGGTCCGAAGGAGCAAACACTTCTACGTGAGACGACCCTCGGTCTTGCAGTGCTGTTAGATTCTCCACCGCCTCTTAGCACAGCGCCTACGCAAGCAGAAACCCCGGCCACGGAAGCTCGTCCGTCGGGCGAGTGCCGTAACTGGAGGGCTTGGGCTGGGGCCGGGGCATTGATCCGTGCTTGGGACGTTCCCGGGGGCCGCGCGGGTCGTTGAGTGAAATAAATGGCTCGGTGATAAACTGGTTGGAATGAATCAATTCAGCCAACAAAGGGAGATGATGTGTGGGGACGTTAGGGCCAAACAGGTTTGAAGTCCTCACAGATTGAGAGGGGCAGCTGCGCGCAGGGTTGCCGTCGGGGCTGACGAGCAGCTAATTTGCGTGAAATGAGAGAAAGTTCTAATGGCGTTGGGTGATAAGAGACAAAAGCTGCGGGCCACCGAGGGCTCCATCCATCTGGTGTGGACAGCTGAGTGCATGGCCAGGGGACGCACGGCCCCGGGAATGGGGTGGGCTTCGGCCACGGTCAGCAGGTGTGCCTGGCACGCAGTCCATCTCGGGGCACACGTTGCATTCAGGACTCGGGGGGCCCAAGGGAAGGCTGAGGTCCCAGCCCCCAGTACTGGGGTGTCCGACGCGCCACCGTCAGCATGAAGAACGCTGCGTTAACGCGGGTGAGCCTCTACGTGGTGCTGGCGACCATCCCCGCAGATGATGGAATCCCCGATGGTCAGTGTATTGAACTGACCATGACTGGCTGATCACCATCAGGGTCATCATGATCAGGTCCGGACCGAAGCCATGATTACTGTTTTCTCCACAGACTTACATCCCACCGTCTGCTTCTCAACTGCACTTAACGTGCCTCCCCCCAGCACCGTCATTCCTATGCCAAGCTGTGGGCCCCAGAGGGGGGCGTTCCTTCCCATCTCTGTTGGAAGGAGTTGTTTCCTGAAATATGAAATATAACCCTGAATGGGTTATCTAGGAAGCCATCTGCATATTCTTATCATGGCTCTCTGCGGTGTGTGTGGCTAAGACCAGTTAGCAAAGTCCATCACATCACAAAGCTCACATAGTAGTAAAGCTGCTAAAAATACTAATAAAAATGAAGTAAATGATAAATCATCACGTTAAATGAAGCCGCGGAAATTCTCAGGCTTCAAGTTTGGTGCTATGGCAACCCCTCACCCTTCTCCTTGATTGATCTGGTAAGACAGGATCCGTAAGATAGATTTACAGCAGTAAGTAGAACGTGCATTAAAGTATTTAAATAATAATACTGTTCCCTTCGCAAAGGAACATTTTTGTGACAGGCTGCTCCTGCCAGGAGTTGAAAGACGGGGGTTGGTGGCCGGACCCGGTGTTGGCCCGCGGTCACGGACGGTCAGGAGTCCTGACGAGAAACCGGGGGCCTGGGCAAGTGCCGTTCGCTTCCACTGGTTCCAGATTAACGACGTTGGAGTAAGAAAATGCTAAAGTTACGAGTGCCCATAAAGTGATAGTTCTAAATAGAACAGTTTAAACGTTTGCGCGTCACACGTGTCACTCAGACCCACAGCCCACGTGGAAACAAAGGCTCTGAGCAGCTGCACGTTGAGTGTAAGAGCGTGATGCTCTTCGAGGGCACGGTGGAAGAATGTCTCGAAGACAGAGACATTTGTTTTTGAAGATTTTATTTATTTATTTTAGAGAGAGAGAGGGAATGCCTGTGAGCGTGTGTGTGCGCATGTGTGCGTGTGTACGTGCGTGTGTGTGCACGTGTGTGTGTGTGTGCACGCACGCGTGCCGGGGGGAGGGCCGGAGGGAGGAGGGAGGACCGGAGGCCGACTCCCTGCTGAACGCGAGAGGACACGGGCTTGGGGACCCACACGGGGCTCGATCCCAGGACCCAGAGACCATGATGGGAGCTGGAAGTAAGAGTCGGGCGCTCAACGCCCTGAGCCACCCAGACATTTGCTCCAAAGATGGAATCATTTAAAGCAAATCAGTGTTACTTGCTCTTTCCACCCCAGACCCCGAGACACCGGGCTGTCTGACTGTGGCCAGGACGCTGGAGCCCGGGACAGCTCCGAAGCCCGGAAGGGGCTGTGCCTTCCTCCTGACCCGGTGCGGGCCGGGCTCTCCCTTAGCAAACCGTGGGAGAGGCTGCCCTGGGGGCTCTGCAGGGTCGTCCTCCGCGGCCTCACCCACTTCCCTGCACCCTTCTCCTGACTCAGGTCAGGTGCAGCCTGGCTCTGGGCTCCCGGACCCTGGGCTGGGCTGCGGAGGGCGTGATGGGCTGCTGGGAAGCCCGAGCCTTCCTCCAGAACTCGCTCCCACGCTGAGCTCCTGGGGCAGAGGCTTTCCTAAAGGGCAGCACCTCGTAGGACACGGCACACATCATGGTTTAGAAAAGAGCATAGTCGAGCAGAAGCCGCGGACTCATGGGGCCCCCACACCCGTGTTCCTTCTCCCCCAAACCCGCTTATGTCCGTCCTGCTTCCCCAGCCTACCCTTGCCCCAATAACAAAGAACTAAGGGTGATTAAACAGGTGGACCCAGAAATAAGAGATAATTTAATTTACTGGCTCGATCTGAGAGGGAAATGGGAGCACAGACCAGCACAGACGCTTTCCTAACCTTGTGGCCGTGTCTGAAGCCCTCCCTGACGTCCGCGATGTTTCCGGGAGCTTCCGAAGTATTTGTCCCCATTACCAAACTTAAGGGACGGAGAATGCTTTAAAAATATTTTAAAGGAAAACAATGTAGTCGTTGCAAATTGAGGACCGATTCACAAAGGGTCTATCAAGAACAGACCCGCTGGACGGGAAGCACCTCACGTGCCCAGTGCCCGCCCCTAACACCGAGATCGACGGTGTCTTGTGTGCCTTCCCGGAGTCCTTTATGACGCAGGGTCACTGGAGGCACATGACGTGGGGTGTAAGGAAGAGGCTCCAGCAAACACTCAGCGGGCCACCTTGGAGAAGGTCCGACGCCGGCACCGGCAGGCCTGCCCTGCTGTTCTCACAATACACGTGTTCCACGCTGGGGCGACTGTGACTCCTTTACCCACCTCCTCCTGTCGGGCGCCAGGACCGACTTCAGTTGGCGCCCACTCCCACGAGAAGGGCAGCCGTGAACGCCCCGGCAAACCCCGTTTGTGGCACACACGTCTGCATGCAGACACAGCCCACACGTGTTGACGTGAGCTAGCGGAGTCCCAGGTCACAGGGACTGGGAACTCTGAGGGACTTCAAGTGGCCATTGAGCCACATGGACCACAGTTGGGGCAGGGGCCGCAGCCATCTCCGACGGGGAGACTCTGCCCCTGAGCAGTGGTTTGAGGAAGAGACAAGCTTCCCCCGCAGAGCCTGCTTCCAAGGTGGGTCTGCGCAAGACTGCGGCTCGCACTCACGGCCCGGCTCCTCCCGGGCTCACCTGCTCTGGAAAAGCCCCGCGAAGGGAGGGAGCAATTTGCCCGGAGAAGCCCCGCGTCCGCGGCTCCCGGCACAGGGCCGTGGTGCAGGAACGTGCTGGACGGGAGTTCGCCGCTGAGAGCACGACAAACGCCGCGACGGCGAGCCTTGTTTGCTGTCGGGTCACATGGGAACGAGCCGTTTGGGACGTGAGCGACTTGCGGCAGATCCGCTTCGGGATGGGAGACACACTGTCGTGTGACGGGGCTGCCACGGGTCCACAGCCGCGGAGCTGGGAAAGCGAACCTCCCTGGGTCCCGTTGTGTGGGGTCCCCCGGGTCGACGCAGTGCTTGGCTGCGGGAGGGCGGCGGACGCCTCTCCCCTCAAACCATCGCAGACCGACACAGACAAACACGGCAACGGGGAACCGTGGCATTCACCGTCAGGACCGTGGAGCTACGGCGCTTTCTGAGGCCGCGCAACAACGGCCCGGGAGCGTCGCCACCCCAGACAGTCGGAGGACGTTGGAGGGCGCCCAAGCAGAGACCAGAGCACGTTCCTGCTCGCACGACGGTCTGGAGCTCTTAAGGCGCCTCCCGAAGCGCTTTCCCCCTCCTTCGACCCTCCCGGGGTCCCAGGCCTCTGGAAGAGTCCCCGTCCTCAGAGTGGGACCAGATGTCCCCACGGTGGGGGAGACGCTGGCCGGCAGGGGAGGGCCAGGCTCTGCGGCACGGCTAAGCCTCGTATCTCTGATTACGGGACAGACAGCCTTGTTTCCCGCCGAGGGCCGTGGGGGGCCTCTGCACCGGGGACGGTGACCTTGAGGGGCCTCAGGAAGGACCCCTGCTCGGGTCTGGGGCCACCAGAGTGCTTGTCGGGACTTCTGCCCACAGTCTGTAGGGCCATCCTCTCGGCTGCGGGCATGGGACAGGGCGGGAAGGAGGCCGCGGGCGGAGTCAGGCACCCCCATGAGCTGCTTCTGTTTTCTCTCCCCTCCTTTTTGTGACCTTCGCCATGTCATAATAAGACGGAAGTATAACTCGAACCCATAGCCCGGCATAACCGGAGGAACAAGGTATTTTCCATTTAGTATCCCCTCGCTTTAAAATGACCTGCAGTATTGGTTTTAGATAAAAAAAAAAAAATAGTAGACGCATTGGTAATAAAATTCTTATAAATTACACTGAGATCCAACCATTCTCTGACATATTTGACTTGTGTACCGGGGAATAAATGTGTCACAGCCAGTAGGCGACTCTGACGGCCTCCTTTGCACACGGTGACCGGAGCCCATCACTGCAGAGGAGAGACGGTGGACGCTTAAATTAAGATCAAATCACCTCGAATTTGTACAGTGATTTCTTTGAGAAAATAGAGGAAAAATAATACACATCTTCAAGTTCCCTTTTAAGAATGGTGGTGGGCATCGTGTAGTCTTTCTGCAAAGACTATTTTATTTCATTTTGTTATTATTTTTAAAGATTTTATTTATTTGTTTGAGAGAAAGGGAAGCGCATCTTTAGCCGAAGGGCCTTTGCAGAAGGGCGTCCAGGGCCTTTAGAACTTTACAATCTCAGGTACATGGCATGAGAGTCCTTACACCGGCTTGGTTAGTTTAGAACAGTTATATTTTACTCAGACTTAATTCCAGAGTGTTCCTTTAAAATGTTCTGTACGTTTGTGTCACGTATTAACTGCAAGGACATATTGATTAAGGTTTGTATGTTGGTGGGAAACTCAAAGCTTCTGAAACTCATATTCTTTTTTTTTTTTTAAGATTTTATTTATTTATTTGACAGGCAGAGATCACAAGTAGACAGAGAGGCAGGCAGAGAGAGAGGAGGAAGCAGGTTCCCCGCTGAGCAGAGAGCCCGATGCGGGACTCGATCCCAGGGCCTTAGGAACTCCGCACACAGCCTACCCGTGACACTGAACAGCATGTTCTCGCCGCTGGGACTTTGCCTGAACGCAGAGCACCGCGAACAAAGGCCGTGTGATATTGGGGGGGAGGGGGGTGCTGGTCGGCGGTTCCGAATTGGGCGACCCAGAGTCACCTGTGCTCGGCCAGGGTCGGGAACTACAATCGCTGTCCGGATTGGCTGACCGGGAGGAGATGTTTTGGGTTCAGCGAGCTGGGTGGACGGTGCCGGACAGACGGACAGGCCAAGCGCACCCCACGTTTAGCCCATCTTCTGAGAGCAGACATGGGGCCGGAGGGGGCCGCGCAGAGGGGGGTGTGGAACGAGCGGAGGGTCAGTAGCTTCCGCGTGGCGGCGGTCCCAGGTGAAGTGTTTCTGGGGCATCGGGAGCCGTGGACGCGTGTCCATGAGGGTGGGAGCAGAGGCCTGTGCCCCCGGCGCTCCCGTCAGGGGCTGCCGCTGGATGGAGGGCCCGGGAGCCTCGCTCCTGCAGCTGGAGGGCGGCCGGCCCGCTCTGCTCCCCGGATCCCCATCCTTTCCGCGGCCGCCGCTTCAACGCAAGGACAGAACTCGATCGCGGGGCGTCCCGTCGCGGGGCGTCCGTCCCTTCGCATCCCAGTACGTCCCTTAGGCACCCGAAGTGTCTGGTGGGAAGCGCTGTGGCATCTCCAGTGCCCTGAGGAGGGTACCACTTCCTCCTGACGCTCACGGATCTTCCAGAACAGACCCTGTCAGCCATTCTGTCCCCAGGGCCATTCTCTTCAACCTACGCCCCCTCACCCTGTCCCCCAGGTTCCCCAGAAGGCAGGAGAAACACAGCCCGGAGCAGCCGGCCGGCCTGCGAGGTCTTTGAAGACGTGGGCTGTGTCTCGAAGGAAACCACGGACCCTGTCACCTGCCCTATGCTGTGTGTGGCACAGGATGCAGGGAGCCCCCCCCGTCACACACGCACACGCGCGTCAGCACACGGTTCCTCCACGGCGCTTCCTTTATCTCTGGGGTTCGCCGGACTTTCAGCCCGTGGCCAACACGCACGCTGGAGTGTGAGCCCCAAAGTCTGGGAGAAACAGCTCTGTGGTGCCCCCGCGCCTCCTTCACTGTGTGCAAACGCCGGCTGCTCGGCGGCGCATGCTGACCAGCCTCCCTCTGTTCCCCGAAGCAGCGGATGACATTCTGGGAAGGGGCAGTAATACGAACTATAGGGTCCAAGTATGTCTTTGTTAAATAGATCTGAAACAGTCAGATGTCAGAGTTTAGGATGACTTTATCTCTAATATTTTATCTGTGGTTTCCTTCTCTTATGAATAGCCCAAAGCACTTATTGTCCCCCAGGCCAAAGACACATCTTGGAAGCAGGGGTGAGGGGTCGGGACCACTGTCGGCTGCCGTGGGGCAGGGAGAGGGGCTTGGGGGCTCAGGGCCTCTGGCTTTGTCCTATTCGACGGGGGGTTCGTTCTCCAGCCCGGGTGCTGTGAGCTTGGAAAACAGAGGCGCAAGCTTCACCCTCCTGCCCTCCAGGGAGAGCAGATTCCATTTCTTGACAGAATAACCACACGCCGTTCCCTGGTGAAGGCAGGATGCAAACACTTTCCTCCCCGAAACCCCCGAACAGCCCTCGGCTAGCCCTCGGTTTGAGAGTGGGGAGTGTGTACAAGCGAAAGCTTGATTTAAAGAGTCGTTTCTCACGTTGGAAAGAGGCACTAGCACGCGCCCTGTGAAAGAGCAGGGAGCAGAGGACTGGGAAATACATTTAATTGTGATCAGCCAGCAAAGCTGCAGAGTAGGGGGAGACCTCTTTCCCTCTGTCTCTGCTCCCTCCCGCCCGCCCTCTCTCTCTTCCTCCTTTGACCAAGGATGAGACCGGAGTAACTTTACACGGGGAGGGGGGTCATCCCATCAGGGACATGTTAGGACCGCGCTCAGCTGGACCCCAGGGGCTCCCGACGCAGGCCACCGCGTAAGGAGGTGTGCGCCGCGTGGGGGGGCGGGAGTCGAGACCGGGAGAAAGAGACACGAGAGCGCGGGCCAGGCCGAACCCCCTGCCCATGAGGGCCCAGGTGACGGACGAGCCCCGGTGTTTCTCAGGGTGACCAGGATTGAGACTCCGACGTCTCGGAGGATAGCAGGCCTGCTCTTCGGCGCGATCCCCTGTACCCCTGAGAGCCGCGGGCTCTGCGCACCCAGACTTGAGAGTGGTTAATTCCTGTAACCTGCTCCGTAAACGCAAAGCGTCTGAAACACAGTACATTATCGCGATCGCGCTCGTTAGTGGCGTTTCAGAGCCGGCCGAGGGGTGCAGGGAGAGGGAAGAGACTGTGGTGGGAGAAACCAGGTTTTCCTCTGCTGCCCCACCCCCCAACCTGCCCTGTCCCCATGCCTCCTGCGCAAAACCTGGTCCCTTTATCCACTTCCCGGCACCCGTCTGGACCACAGCTCCGTCCTGCCCAAGGAATGGCTGCGAATCCGCAGGGGGACCTCCTCTGTCCTCACACACTCTGCCCTGGGCACCCTCTCCTGCTGAAGCCCCGGGAGGTGCTCTGCCTTGGCTCCTGCTGCCGGCTCGGGCTCAGTAGTCGGGGTCCACGCAGGCGCGGGCGGGGCCCCGGCTTTGTCCCCACAGGCCTCAGGCAGGGTCTGCTTGAGCAGCAACCTACCTTGACCGTCCGTCCTTTAGAAGGCCACTGATGACGTGTGACAGTGGACATAGGGAGAGCTTTGAGAAGCAAACTCATGCACGACGCGCGGTCTGAGCCGCTTGTCACCAAGCGGTAAGCTCTGGAAGAAAGACGGGAAGGGCCTGTCATGAAGCGCCAGCGGCCGCCTTCTCCGCAGGGCAGGACAGCGCCAGACTCTGACGCCCCCACAGCGTTCTGTGTTTCCAGAATTCCTGCCACGGACCCCCCATTCGTTCGTGATCAGAAGCCAGATAGTGAGGAGTGATTGGAATGCGGGGCAGTGAGTCACAGCGGTGCACATGTGTTCACTGACCAGTTACAAGCATTTATTAAGCACCTGCTGTATTCAGGACCTGTTCCAGGTTCTTGAGATACAGTCATTGTATCCCCAGGGCACTGAAAACATTTGGGCGCGGAGAGAGGGACACGTTTAGGTGAAGGTGGGTTAGGGCTGCAGCCCAGACGGGGCATCCAGAGACTGTCTCCCCAAGGAAGAGATGTTCCGTTCGAGACCCAAAGCACGTGTGGAGACAGAACCACGTGGACCTCCGGAAGAAGGACGTTTCAGGCAGAGGGAACAGCCAGTGCGAAGGTCTGGAGGTCTGGGACGTTTGGGAGCCAGCGTGCAGGGCTGTGTGGAAGGGACATAGGGGCAGGAGGGGGTTTTCTGTAAGGTGGGAGAAGTAACAGCGCGCGAGCAGGTGAGCACAGAGACCGGAAAAACCCAAGATGAAGGAGGACTGGAAACGGAACATGAAAGAATTGTGCGATGGGAGGTGCGCTGGGCAGCATCTCCCCAACAACAGAAGGGAGAGAGGTCTGTATCAGATCCATAGAATGAAGGAAATCAGCTGTTTCGCATAATCTGAAAAAATGTAAATGATCGATAGGTGATTTTCCTTGACTTCCGCGTCTCGCAGGGTTCCTTCATCAGCTGTCGGATGTTGGGCACCTTCTGTATCTGATCGTTACCGCCGTGTAGGAGGATTTCAGTTAAGTCGGTACGCGGCCAGTTTAGGTCTGCCAGAAACATCTGGCCGCGACTTGCTGGGCCCCAGCTTACAGGCAGATCCGAGGTTTGTTAAATGTGGCCAAGGATGGGTAACCAGCGGCCGTGGAATCTCACATGTCGCTCAACTCTAAGTCACGGGTGAGACTCAGGAAACCATCGTGGACTTTTTGGTTGTTACTCTCTATTGTGATGACACAAATGATCTCAAAGCTCAGCAGCTTAGAAACAAACACTATTACAAAGATACAGTAGTCAAAGCCGTGTGGGTGTTTGCGTGTGGACAGGTATGGACCAATGCGACACGGAGCACCAAAATATACCCTCACGTACATATACAGACATGGGACTTCCGGCAATGGGGCCAAAACCATTCAATGGGGAAAGACAGTCTCTTCAGCAAACATTGCTGGGAAAACGGATCTTCACATGCAGGAGAGTGAGGTTGGACCCTTACCTTATGCCACATACAAAAATTAAGTCAAAATGAATTAAAAAACTCAAATGTGAGACCCCAAACTATGAAATCCTTAGAAGAAATCATAGCGGGAAAGCCCATGATACTGAATTTGGTGCTAATTTTTTGGATATGACACCACAAGCATTAGGAGACAGATGTAAATTTAGACAAATTAGAGTATTTTTAGAACCTAAAAACTTCTGTGCATCAAAAGACACAATCAACAGAGTGAAAAGGCAGCCTGTGGAGTGGGAGAGCATATGCAAATCACAGATCTGATGAGGAGTTAGTAGCCAGAATATGTAAAGAGCGCCTACAAGTCAACAACAAAACAAATAACCTGATTAAGAAACAGGTGAAGGACTTGAACAGACATTTCCCCAAAAAAGACCCACAGATGACTGACAAGAGCAAGAAAATATGTTCAACATCCCCTACAAGCAAGGAAATGCAATTCTAAACCACAATGAGATACCACATCACACCCACGGGGGTGCTTGTTATCAAAAACAAACCTAAAACGTAACAAGCACTGAGAAGAATGCAAAGAAGTTGAAACCCTCACGCACTGCTGGTGGGATTTCAAAACGGGGCAGCCACTTTGGAAAACAGAGTGGGAATTCCTAAAATAATGAAAAATGGAATTAGTACTCGACCCAGCAATTCCACCTCTGGGTATAGACCTACAAGAACTGAAAGCAAGATCTCAAACAGATGTTCACAGAACACAGAACCCGTGTTCACGGAAGCATCACGCACCACAGCTGAGAGGTGCCCATCAGCGCGTGCGTAGAGAAACATGACGCATCCGGCATCAACAGTGGAAGAGGACCCAGCCTTCGAGAGGAGATGCATTCTGACACCTGGGACAGCCGGCATAGACCCGGAGGGCATTCCTCTCGGTGACACAGGCCAGACATCACAGAGACAAATGCGGTGCGAGTCCTCTCGCGTGAGGTCCTTACCGCAGTTAGGTCCACGGAGTCGGTGGCAGAGCACTGGGTACCAGGCTGCACACACCATGGGTGGCCTCCTGCCTCCCGTGGGCGCGGACTCTGGGCGGGGGAGCGGCGTGCCTCGGCCCGAGGTCTCTTCCGAGACTGCACGTCTGACCTGGAGCCAGGACCGCGGGGGACCTGCTGCTCTGCTCACCCCCGTGCTCCCAGGGGTTCAGTCCCTCACGGCCGCAGCCTGCCACGCGGGTCCCTCTGTGGAGCGGCTCGGGGGAAGGCAGCCACGGAGGAGAGCAGGAGGGGCAAGCCCGGGGACGGCTCAGTCGCTCCTGGGTCTCGTCTCAGAGGAGGCCGCCCACCGCTGCTGTCCCATATCCTGTTCTTCAGCAGGGCGGGCCTCCCCTCCAGCTGCTTTCAGGGTGTGTTTGTGGGGGAGGGGGTCACACAGCGCGTCTGTCCGCGGACTCCCGGGGCACCGCAGGACCTTGTTTCTCTCTGTCACTCACCCTGGGTATCTGGTGTGGGGGGAGGAGCGGGTGAACACACAACGGCTCAGTCACCACGACGTACTTGTGACTTGGATCTCGAGCGCGGCTGCGATGGTCCACGCCATGTGTATCGTCGCAGGGGAAGACGCCACTGAGAGTTCTTGTTTTACAGTGAACAAGACAACTGCAGTAATTTAAACAAATGCTCTAAGAACCCCCTTCTCTTGCCTGCTCAGCGCGCTCTTTTCTGGGTGGAGCACCCCCTGATCCTTTAGTGAGCTCCTACTTCCTTCTTCAAGACGGCCTCATCCCCATAAACCAACCTGACTCCTTCTCCGAGGACCACAGGCACCGGAGCCCTCGATGGGACACTCCGAGCTGACAGCCCAGGGCAGCTCCCAAGAGCCGCCTCTGGGACCCGTTACTAGTATTGGGCTCTGCCTGTTTACCTCCAGCTTTGATCTCATCACCCACCCCCTGCACATTTCCAATAACTGATTCACTCAAGTTGCTCAGATTTGACTCGTGGTGCTTGCAGACAAAGGAACTAACTTGATACCGTCGCCTTCTCGGTGCTCGGTGCCATGCTGCGCGTCGAGGACACCAGGATGACAGAACCAGCATCCAGAGGAACTCCCAGCTCAGTAGGGGAGACGACACTCAGAAGAATAATTAGGACGCGAGCTGGTAAATCCCACAAAGCGAGGGCCCTAGCTGAAAGTGCGACTTCGGAGAGTCAACAGAATATCTTAACCAAGAATCAGTAATTAGATTAAATCCCAAGACAAGGGGGAGAGAAGAGGAATGGGAGAATGAAGACTGGCCCCCAAAAAGGAACAGAATGAAAATTGCTCAAGGCTCAGGACTGTATTTTTTTTTTTTTTTTTGGTGTCGTTCACGGATGCATTCACTACGCCTGGCTACCCAGCGACATTTGGTGACTGATAAACATGCCAGGCACAGGGGCGCACCCACCTGCGCGGCTGGGTGCGCGTGATGGGCGACACGGCGTCGGAGAGGCCGCTGGACCAGACCGTACAGCCCTTGAGCCCACTGCCGGGCTTCGGAGTCAGGTTCAGCGGGTAGTGGAGGGGACCACAGCGGAATTTAAGTCACAAGAGTGACATGATTAACTGTGTTCCGGCAGGTTAGGTTCATAACAGCCCGGAGGACAAGCTTTGCGGGAAAGTCTGGGGGGGTGATTCCATTTAGGACGTGGCCATGATGATCCACGTGATCGAACAGGAACAGCCGCTCTGCATCCCCAGGTTTGAGGCAACAAAACTTCCTGAGCGTCGTAGTTTTTCCATTTCAACCACAAGCTTCTGTAGCAGCTGAAAAGCAGAGGCTCGTAAGGTCAAGCAGCTACCAGGTCGAGGAGCTGAGTGTCGGTCCGGGACTGGCCCTCCAGCACTATGGCTTCCGGGAGAAACACTGAGGAACGCCGCGGCCATATCCGCGGCAACCAGGACGGTCGACAGGATAGGTTTGAGGGATGATTTGGGTCCCAGCAGCAAACCGAGCCTGAGAATTCTGAGGAAAGGGACTTCAGTGGGACCTACAGTTTCTCGTGAGGGCTCCACGGGTCCCTCACACCCCCTTGCATATTGGGATCTGGGCCACTGGGCTGACTCTGTGAGTCGGGCTGAATGCCGCAGCCTTCCCATGTCCGCCTCTGGCTCATCCGCCCTGTTTTCTCTGTAACCTAACTGACCGGTCCACAAGGGAAGAGTAGGCAGAGATGGCGAGGGTATGGACAGCTCGGCCCTAGTTCCCAGAGCTGCTGAATCCACACATCACTGGCAAAAGGGTGATATAAATCCTTTTGATTTGGTTCATTGGTGTACAAAAAAAAAAATAGTTGAAATCCCTAATTTCATTAAAAATTAAAGGACAAACTAGATTGGTTTTTTCCATTATTTAATTAAAATTTAATTTCCCAAACTTCTGCTGTGTTAGAATGGCTTTGACACGATGGTCATCTTGATTTAACAAAATAGTAATTTCAGAGCTTTTTGGCCCAGAGGGTGGCTGTGTTTGAAGGGCGGCGTCTGTGTTCTGTGTCCTCAAGTGGAAATCTGGGAGAGGCATAGCAAAGTGGCCCATGGCCATCCAGTACAGATTCTGTGACTGGGGAGGGGAATGGGGTTTGGAAGAATTGCTGGTAGGACGGAGGAGGCCAAGGGCTGTGGACAGGACCACAGCTCTAGCCGGGGCACCGACCCCTGGGAGTCGGGGTGGGTGGGGGGTCAGATGGGGTGGGAGATGCTGAGCGCAGTGAGGACCCTGAGTGGTGGCCTAAGGAGGGGAGGGCCCAGGACGTGAGCACGGGACTGTCTGCAAGGACGTGTGCAGAGAATAAGATGCTTAAACTGAAAGCTTGACAAAGAACTGCCCCAACATGCAGGGTGATGACTGGGGAGGGTTGTTGAGGGTCTCTTTTCGGTCAATATTCTCCACTGGATGGTTTGCGTATGTCACAACCTAGAGCCGTCCTTTCTGAGAAACACTTTGCTATGCCTCTCCCAGATTTCCACTTGAGGACTCCAGCCGGCAACCGGCTCCATTGCCGCCATCTTGGAGTGACAAGGAGAGGCATTAACAAGAGTTCGTTTGGAAGTCATTGGAATTGTGAGACCAAGTTTTGGGTTGATGTTCTTTCTCTTAAAAATTTCTTCCCTAGACAGTATGGAATCAGAAAGTTATAGAACACTTCCTGGAAGTATTTCAGTGGTTTAATGCCTGATTTTTAAATGCATATTTACTATTTTATGTTACTTTTAATTTTTTATCTGAGTTTCTGGCTCACACTAATGGTTAACCAGCCATTAGTCTGTATTAGACAAGGTAAATCGGATGACACCAATATGAGCAGTGAAACAAGCTGACCTGCTTTTGCTAGATGAAAAGGAGGAACTCACAGAACTGGCTAGCCTTTCTACTTTGTCTTTTTTAGCTAGGTTATTTACTTTGTCTGTGAAAGTGCTGGTGCTTTTTCAACCTTCTCTGGAAATGCAGGAGACTTCTTTCTTCTCCTAAATAGGGCTATTGACTAATGTCCAAGTAGGCTCATTGCATCACCACATCGCCCACTTGATGCTTAGAAGCCATCAGCTTCCGTGTCTCATGACAGGGTGAGAAGAAAGGGCAGGCAGGGAAAGGCCAAGGAGGAGCATGGCAGGTAGGTGTCTCCACCCAAAATCTGATCTGCACTTCTCATGGGTTTGTCTTCATTCTGGAAGCCAAGAGAAGGCAAGCCGAGGTGTTTATATATTTTGATGATATGCTGCACTGCAATCTTTTTCCCCCCTCTGGACCAGAACTCAGGTGATGCCCCAGGAGCAGTATTTCAGTTCTTTAAAGTCCTCCAAGGAGTTTGATTCCAAAGAAAAATGTCCCCACTCTTCCAGTAACGGAGCACCGTGTTTCCAGTCCTTCCAGTGTAGGACCGTACAGTGGACGGCACAGTTTTACACAGTGATTTCAAGAACCAGGTTCCTCAGAGGCTGTTCTTGCTTCACCTGACCTCACAGATCTGGCTCTGGTAAATGAACACACGACAAGGAACTGGCTAGAAGGGCAACACGTGCCTGAGCACCACCCTTTGGGTAGGAGACCACTCAGCATGGAAGGAAAGCACCTCCTGAATGAAGCACAGGAACCTGGTAGACGGCTAAGCTCCTGTGGCACCTGATGCTGTACCTCATGTGCCTTCTCTCCACACCCCACCCTCAATGAACAAGACACTAGTGTTAGAAGCTCAGGATTTTTCTTATTTCATCAAATGGATACCAAGTTACTTCCATTGAAACAAATACTGCTTCTGAAGACATTCTCTCCCTCATTCTCTCTCCTCAACAGGAGTTTTGAAGCTTCCTTTTCAAAGTGTCCTGGATCCCTACACAGTTGCACAGTTCAACCCCTGTGACCCTGGCCGGCTGTTGACCTTTCCACACGACACTCCTTTATTACTTTTGCTCCATCTCTACCTCACTGGAGGCAGCTGAGGGGATGCTCTGAGGGCAAGGAAGGAACAGACATACCCCACAATCCTTCAAGTTCTCATTAGCCCCATTTTCTAGAATCTTCTATCTGTAAACACTTGTGTGGCTCAGCGATGCTTCACTTTAACCTCTGGTTTGACATCTCTTCAGCCCTTGTGCTCTCCTCATACTGTATTTTTTTCCTATCATCATTTTGATTTAGTATCATAATCCTGACTTTTTTTTCAGCTTCCCAATCTTCTGATTTGGGATGTGAAATTTACTAATTTATAAAAGTGTGTGGTTTGAATACCACTCTAGAGGCCCAGTGCCACATGTCACTTTGAATGGCAGAGTGGAGCCAAGGGCACACGCAAGCAATAGTTGACTCAACTCGTCAACCTTGAGTTTTCCGGAAGAACCCTCTCTTCTTCTCCTCTGGTTACAAACTAAGCAGGCATCCAGTGCAGAAGGCTGGCAGTAAACCAGGACTAAAGTTCTGGTTTCTTCAGCACAGAATTCAGTCTTCTCCTGGTTTATCTCCTCCAGTGAGGAAACCAGGACTGGGCTACATGCATGGAGGGACAGGGACTCTGAATGTCTTCAACACCCTATATATGCTGAAGCTTAAGATTTAGGTCTCTTTGGAAAAAGTGACACATTGACTCATGCTCACCCTAGGGAGGATACAAGATCTGGAAGCCACACGGCTCATAGTGATTCTATCTGGGATTCTGTACAGTGCAAGCTTCCTCGTCCCCCTTGGGATTTCTGTTTCTCAGGGGCAGATATTCTAATTTAACTTTATATCATTCAGTGCCTTGTAAGAACAGGAAGGTTATAGAAACTGAGGGGAGACCCTGTGTATCAGGCATGACATGAGAAAATTGGAGGAGGCAACGAGAAGGGATATTGGACTCCCAAAGCCAAAGTACCAAAACCAAGCTTTGGTCTGGAAAGCACAGTTTGTCCCTCAAAGATGAAGTGATGTGTTCATTTCAGTAGTAGGCACTGATACAGATTTCCCTTGACTGTATGAATGCTAACTTTGCAAGGGGGAAAGCATGACTGTATTCCCCTCTGCCCTGCTTAGACCCTAGAGCAAGGCACTCCGCTGGCAACACTATGGGTCAAGACTCATCCATGTAAGATGGCAACTGGGGACATGTACTTATTTCATGATTCTACTTCTCTTTGACTTCCAGAACAATTTTTTTTACAGCTTTCCTGAGGTATAATTGATGTACAAAGAACTGCACTACCTTAATGTGTAAAATTTGATGAGTTTGTACATATACAAACACCTATGATACCATCACCCCAATCAGGAAAGAGAGATACCCAATACCTCCCAAAGTTCCCTCATGTTCCTTTGAGTTTGGGGTGTGTGTGTGTGTGTGTGTGTGTGTGTTTTAATGACACAACATGAGATCTGCTCTCCCAACAAATGTTTAAGGGCACAAAACTACTCTTGACTACAGGTTCCTGGTTGTACAGCAGATGGCTACAACTTGCTCATGTTGCATGGCTGAAATGTTATGCATCGAACATCTCCATTTCCCACATCCTTTCCAGCCCCTGGTAACTGCTGTCATGATCTTTACTTCTATGATTTTGACTATTATAGAGATCTCACATAAATGGAATCATGTACTATTTGTCCTTCTACAACTGGCTTATTGCACTTAGCATGTCATCCTCCAGCTTCACCTGTATTGTCAAAAATGACAGGATTTCCTTTTTTAAAAAAAGTTGAATATCATATGCAACTTATTCCAAGGTATGGGTCATTTTCATACCTTTGTTATTATGAGTAATGCTGCAATAAACACAGGGATAAAAATATCTCTTTGTGGGGCACCTGGGCGGCTCAGTCGTTAAGCGTCTGCCTTGGGCTCAGGTCATGATCGCAGGTTCCTGGGGTGGAGTCCTGTGTCGGGCTCCCTGCTCGGTGGGAAGCCTGCTTTCTCTCTCCCACTCCCCCTGCCGTGTTCCTGTGCTCACTATCTTTTCTCTCACTGTCACATAAATAAGCAAAATCTCTTAAAGAAATCTCTTTGTGATCCCTATTTCATTTTTTCAGGATATAAACCCAGAAGTGAGATTATTTACATTATTCAATGGTGAAAAATTGAAAGCTTTTCCTTTAAGATCAGGAACAAGACAAGGATGCTCACTCTTAGCCCCTCTATTCAACATAGTATGCAAGTCATAGCCAGCTTACAAGAAAAAGGAAATAAAAGAAATCTAAATCAGAAAGGAAGAAGTAAAATGGTCTATATTTTCAGATGATATGATCTTATATTTAGAAAATCCTGCAGATCCCACAGAAAAAATATTCTGGACATAATACATTCAATAAAATTACGGAATACAAAATCAACTACAAAAATCAGTGTCATTTCTATACATAAACACAGAACCACCCGAAAAGGGAACTAAGAAAATAATCCCATTTACTCTAATAACATCAGAAAGAATAAAATACTTAAAAATAAACTTAACTCAGGGGGTGAAAGATTTTTACACTGGAAATGATAAAACACTGATAAAAGAAATTAAAGGAGATAAGAATAAATGGAAAGACATCCCATGTTCATGGATTTGAAGACTGAATATTGTTAGAAAGCTCATACTACCAAAATTCATGTGGAACCATAAAAGACCCCAAATAGCCAAATCAATTTGGAGAAAAACAGACAAAGCTGGAGGTATCACACTTCCAGATTTTGAAATATAATACAAAAGTAAAGTAGCTAAATCAATATGGCACTGGCATAAAGGCAGATATATATACTGATGGGACAGAATAAAAAGCCCATAGACAAACCCACACATATAGTTAACGATCTTTGACCAAGGAGCCAAGAATACACAAAGGATAAAAGGCAGGCTCTTCAACAAATGGTGTTGGGAAAACTAGATAACCATATGGAAAAAAAAAGTTGGATCTTAATACCAAAAGCACAGACTACAAAAATAAAAATAAGTGAGTACTCAATAAAACTAAAAAATCTTCTGTGCAGCAAAGGAAACAACCAAGAGAAAGGGGAACCTACAGAGTAGGAAAAAATGTTTGCAAACCATTCAAGTGAGAATAGGTCAATTCCAAAATATACAAGGAACTCTACAACTCAATAGCAAAAAACAAATAACCTGATTAACAAATGAACAAAGGACTTAACAGACATTTTTTTCAATGAAGACATACAGATGGCCAACAGGTACATGAAAAAGTGTTCCACATTACCAATCATCAGGGAGATGCAAATCAAATCCACAGTGAGATGCCACCTCACACCTATTAAAATGGCAATTTTCAGCAACCAGTTTTGGTGAGGATGCAGAGAAAGGAGAACCCCGTGCATGGCTGGCGGGAATGCAAACGGGTGCAGCCGCTCTGGAAGACAGTATGGAGGTTCCTCAAAAAATACAGCTGCCAGAATGTTGCATGGCTCCATCATTTCAGGAGGAAAGCATGAGCTTTTAGAGGGAGTCTGGTGTCAGGGGCAAAGTGGAGGTTCAAGTTCTCTTTCTGCTACATTTCATATCCTTTTAAGACCTGATCTTCCTTTCCTGCGAAGCAGAAATCCTAGCATCTGTGTGCTCGGGTTACTGTGAAGATTCAGTGAGAGGAAGTGCATGGGCTGTGCAGGACGTGGTCATGAATATCAAATCCTTCCTTCCTTCTACTTCTTTCAAGAGTCCCTTATGCAATCAACCCATCATCCTCTGAGCGACATCGAAGAACACCCTGCACTGTGGGCAGATCTGGGCTTGGGACCAGGGAGCGCTGCATGGAAAGGAGCAGGAGGAGCGTGTGAAAGATGGAAGAAATGAGGTCGAGGCTAGGGGAGGAGGAGGGCACCAAGAAGAACATTCTAAACACGGAGGAATGAGGACGCGTAGTCTCAGATCCAAATGAACCTGTCCACCCTCAATCTCTCGACACCACAGAGCTCTTAAACCAAGAGTGACCATCCCACGGGCCCCTTTTTCTCCCGTGCTGAATAAATGTCTGCAGACCGGAGACTTGCTCACGTTCTCGCTTGAGCCCATCGTCCAGAGGTTTACTGATCAATATTGTGAGGTGATAGCTCAGACCTCCTAAAAATTGTTACAACACACAAATCCAGTGCAGCTAATTCATAAAAGATGGCTTTGACAAGTAGCGAGGTATACGGAGGATGCTTTTGAGCCGAGTAAAATTGTCACGATGTCTTCACCATATCCCGTCCAGCATATCTTCATAAAAAATGGAAAGAATCTACCAGTTTCCTTGTCATAGACCCTAAATTTCAGGGTTCTTAGCCCTTTGTTGCTTATGAATCTTATTTGGATTTAAAATCCATAAGCAACTAAGAAGGTGTGAGTAAGATTTGCTGCTGATTACGACACCGATGCTGTTTTTCTTTCTTATTGAATTTTACTTTTATCTTATTTTATTTATATTTCAACGCTTTAAAATTTTGAACAGATTTTTTTTTTTTTTTTTTTTGGTTTCTGGGTTTTTTTTTTTTTTTTTTTATTGTTGTTCTTTTTGTTTTTTGGTGGCCAGCAAGGCAAAGTGTATGGAAGCATAGTGAAGTTCGCTGAAGGATGGAGTGTTAACCTCCCGAAGAGCGAGGACACCTGGGAGGGTTGCCCTGAGCAGTTCCGATCCAAGGGAAGCTATATTATCTTTTTATTAGATGGAATGACTCTCAGTCCCTACCTGGTGACACGGGCTCCCCAGGGAGGAAGAATCCTGAAAGTATCTTTAAAGATGGGCAGTCTGGGGGAGTTCCAGCGATGTTCCAAGCTCTTTGGAGTTTTCTGTCCAAAGTCGCAGGACCGCGTGCGCGGCTCTCGGAGGGCAGAGCCACTCGTGTGCAGACGCTCACCTCCTCCCCTCACCTCACCCAGACCATTGCCTCAGCAGCTTGGCTGTGTTATGGAGACATTTCAGCGTGAAATTTGTTTTTCCTCACTGAACTTTAAGCAGAATTTCAAGTGCCAAGTCTCCAAAGCCAAGTGGGGCTATTAAGAGATAATTACTAATTATGTTAATTTGAGAAGGAGCTGCCTTTTCCTTCGCCGGTCATTTTACGTGCAGCTCTCCCGAGAGCGCCGTCCCCTCCATGTGTTAATCGCCGTCCCTCCGAGGTGCCTGGTGGAGGACAGTACGTCCGGAACCTCCACACCCCGAGTCTGGGCGGTTTGCATCCATCAGAAAGTGAAGGGAGACTGCAGATCTTTTAGGACCTCCGATGTCCTCGACACCACCGATTTATGCTCCTTATTAATGTGTCCCGTGACAACCACATTTGTTGTCCTTCATACTCAGACCGGAAGGGTACACTTGGCGTCTCGCATATCTCTTCTCTTTTCCTCATCATCTCCGAATCTTTACAATAAATCCTAAGTATCAGGTCCCTAGTAGAGTCACGTGACGCCCAGTTAAACACTTTGGGTTTTATGGGTCTTGGATGATTATCACCCTTTTTCCTAAAAAGTTACTATTGAGAAGAAAAACGAGTAATGAATCTCTGGGTTTGGTGTTGGTCACATAAACATGGCTCCTGCGACGGGCACAGCCCGCACAGAGGAGAAACCAGAACGACAGGCCTGAGGTGACATTTGGGAAGCTGGACATTCCTGTGGGCCTTGGAGAGGCCACGTTTCCCCTTGGTTCGCTGCACCCATGAGGAAGTGGGGACACTTTCTTCCCAGGTAAATTCAGGAGGCCTGAGGGAGTCATGTCAGTCTTGCTTGGGCAGGAGCCGAGGAGAACGTGGGGCCACCCATCCTTGGGCTCACCCCATCACGCACCATGCTCCGACCTTCAACGTTGCTCTTGTTGGCCGCGAAAGCCGTCCTGGGACTTGGACTTTGCTCCTTATACCATTGCCCCATCTGTCCAGACCAGCGTGGGGAAGAGCAGGGCCTTCCACATGCCCCAGAAATGCTTCCAAGACGCCCAGGGAGGTTGCAGGGCACATACAGCCAGACTAAGGGGCCCGAGCGTGGAAAGACGTCGCGGTTTGGAAGTCAGCTCTCGCGCACTCTGCGGGAGCGTGCGGCCGGGGGCTGAGGGACCGTCAGCCCCTGCCGGTCCAGTGCTCCCCAGGCCCCTGAAACCAGCGGGGGCACCTTAACCCCACCCGGGGGTCCTCTGGGACATCAGCCGTCCCGGGTGCTGTGGCTGGGCTGGCTCTGGCTCCCCCGCCTCCTGTTCTTTCCGAGGGGAGTTGGCACGGCCACTTTCGACGCGGGAAGCCAACAGGCGCCAACTGACATCTGAGGCGCGGCCGCACGGGTGGGGAGTCTAGGGCGTGTCCAGGCGCCCCGGCTCCGGGCACAGGTCCGCGTCCTGCCCTCTGACAGAGAAAGCCCTCTCCCAGGGGACCCTTGGCTGAGGGTTTCTCACCCTTGACAGAGAAGAGAGGTGGTCATGGTAAGGAGTTTGGAGCTGTTTCGAGCTGATTTCCAGCTGGGATCGTAGGCGAGCTGCTTAGCTTTTCAGGAACTCAGTCTTGTCCTGCATCACACATCTGGTAAACGGGGACATGACTGTTACTGGGCCCTTGACCCTGAGGAGTGATACCCTTTCCATGGTATCTGTGGTAGCTGAGAGAGAGTCTCCTCTGACTGTTTCACTGCAGATGTGCAAGTGTGACTTCCTCCTCTGTGAGGGACTGAAAGTGCCGGCCCCGACGTTTCTAGGTTATTCCAGATGGAGGTCGACTTCCTACAGCTGCCAAGAATTTAGTACGATTCTGAACGGTGCTTTTGTGCCTCCAAAAACATCCCGATAAAGAAGTAAAGCTTAATTACATTCTCTGGGTATTTTAACCACGTAAAGTTAGACTGATGCGTAGTTTTTATTTCCAGGATTTTCAAACTACCCATTATTTGTGTTGCTTCAAATGTACCCATTAGCAAATTGATTTCCATATTATGTATAGCTCGGATCCATCAAGGCAATCCACAAAACAATAATGTCCTAAGCTGTGTCTAAAACAGATGTTCCAAACTCATGTCCCTAAGTTCCTCCAGGACAGAAGCCTAAGGGACAATGATTATTTCCTTATTTATAACTGTATCTTTGCCCAGCTCCTGACACACAATGGGTGTTTGAAACAGCTGCTTTATACTAACTGGTTATTTTCCAAACAGAAATAGAATAGTTTTTCATCTTGTAAAAATTAATATTTTTGGAAAGAATTCACACGGCTCGTATGCAGGCAAACATCACATATTTTTGATAAACTCTGTCTCATCGAGCGGGAAGAAATTGCCAGGCGTATTACATTATTCATTTTTCTTTTCTTTTCTTCACGTATGCTGTGCATGAGGAAACGTGTGGGAGACCTCGTGTGGCCCCTGTGGGGAGCTGGAGGCTGCCCGTGGGTGAGGACTGTGGGCGCTGGGAAGGCTCCCCTTCTCCCTTCTCCAGAAAGATCTCTCTCAGTCTTGCTGTGGTTGACTAAAACCACATTATAATGATGACATTGGGTAAAAACTCTTCCTTCTAGCAGACAAGCCCCTTAGTCATGATGCCGTGTTTTTTCATCATTTCTACTTCCTTGTGAAAGTGCATCACGTGCTTTCCCATGTCAGCTGGGTGACATCAGGTTTTAAGAACGACCAGTCGAAGAAAGAAGTCTAGTTGGAAGGAGGCAGGTGAAGTCAGGGCCTGGCCACGGGAACCGAGGCAGAAGCCCCAGGACACCCGGCAGGGGGACGCGCCAGGAGACGCTGGCAGGGGACGGGCCGCCCGAGGAACGTGGCTGATCTGTCTCGGAGATGCTTTAAGCCGAAGGGCACAGGGTCCCCGGGAAAACGGTCAGTGTCCCTGGCCGGCCCTCGCCTCCCGCATCACGCGAAGCTCTCCTGGCCATGGGGAATCAAGAGACAGTTGGGTTGGGCCTTATCAACTCAGGATTTCCGAGCTGGACGAGTGGGCAGCAGGACGCGGGGCGCACCCAGAAACGCCGAGTCTGTATGCGGGAGATGCCCGCGGCGGGCCTGCTGGCCTGCGGCTTGTTCTCGGGCTTCCTGCGGGTTTTACGGAGCATTTTTAAGGCCCCAGATCTTCTTTCCTTTGGCCAGAAAGATGGGAATTAAGCATTTCGGGCGAGGAGCTCTATGAAGAGACTGTAAGTCCACCTCAGGGTGGTTGCAAAAGCTCAGTCGATGAGGACGTGGCCAGGACTCGATCTGCTGGTGGTCACTGAGTACCTCACGTCCCTGGTCTCGTGGGGACATGAAGAGCTGAGGTCACCCTCTGTCACATTCAGGCTGGCCATCCACGTATGGTATTTACGACCCCCCCCAACCCCCGGGAATAGGGAAGGTCACAGAAGCACGCCCAGGACAGGTGCATACCACCGAGATAACCACAACACAGGCGTGGCTCGCACCGGCCAGGCGGTCAGCCAGCAGTTTCCACAATGTATTCCCTGGAGTTCCGACGGTTTTCAAAGCTTCCTACTTTCTTTGGCATGAAAAGACGCTGCGTGATTTTGGTTAAAAAATATTCCACTGCCTAAAAAATATTTGATGAGCATTAGGAGGACAATGTGTGTGCAAAAAACCCTAAGAGAAGGAAGGTTTTCTTGGAGCTAGAATGACAGTTCAAAAAAAAAAAAAAAAGAAAAGGAAAAGAAAATGTAAGCAGTTTGTATATAAAATTGGAGGCAAGGATTTGGACGCGTGCGGGGTCAGTGCTCCAGGTCAGCGCTGCTGTGGCAGGAAGAGACGCCAAATAAATCGGTGGCGTCTATGCCAGCCCCACAAAGCGCCCAGTCCGCTGCGGGCTCAGCATCTTTGTCCAGAAGCCGGCCAGAGGCATGTTGTTTTTCAGGCTAAATGATAATCTTTGTTCCATTTACTGAAAACTAACGCTCAAATCATTCACCTAACGAGCATTTCCAGTCTGCATGGAGCCTTGACTCTGCTGGTCAGTGCTGGCTTCCCGGACGTGCACTCGGAATGTAAAAATGGTGTCCTCACAACTCAGCCTTCAACGGTCACACCGGGCGGTGGGTCCGATAACCTCCTTCTTACATTTTGTATGTGAAGAGCTGAATTGGCTCTTAGTCTACTGGTTGACAGGAAGCCTCCAGCTTGCCGTGTGGCCCTGGCATAGCCACGGCAGCCTGAACGGTGGGAAGTGCCCCCACAGAGACTGTGCACATTTTGGACCCGGCTCTGTGCGGACGGTCCATCAGAACCAGTGAATTACAAACCAGACGCTTCATGGAAACCTCGATGCAGCCCTTTTATAACTGTAATATCCCATTAGTTACATACGCTCTCGAAGGTTCCCGAGGCAAAGAACCTAACTTATTTCTTCCTACGGTTTCGCGCCCCGCTGTACAGCTTCAGTGGAGGCCAAGACGTCTGTAGAGCAGCTCCTCACGTCTCCTGCCTCGCCGCGCCTCGCAGGAAGACGCTCGGCTCTCCGGTCACCATCCTCTCCCCCAGATTCCTTCATTCAATCTGGAAGTTTATTTTCATTTGTGAAGTTTCACCGTCTCTCTGACTTTTATGGTAATCACAGAATCTTCTCTCTGAAAGTAAGTGGTGTTTAAGGAAAAAATAAAACCCACTAAGCGGATCCTTTTGGCTAGGATTAATCGACTTTGATTAACTGATTGGGAAGCTTCCACGGTTATTTCATATTCAATGTAATAACACAATTCTTTTAAAACTGTGCGTGACAGTTGACCCAAAGATCTAGGAAATGTAGGAAAGTGCAGGTGTTGTGATATTGAATGACTCCTATCCCAAAGGATGCTGGACCGGAGTGAAATCACCGCGTGGCAGGGTGACCCAGTGCACCCCACTTCCCAGCACTATGTCTCCTTTTGCTTGGCTCTATTCTTTTAAAAGTGTCCCGAGAAGAAAATAATATAATAGTTCTTCGTTATAAGCAGTTGAAACTAAACATGTTAGTTTTAAGCAAAAAAAAAAAAAAAAAAAGCCTTTACTGGAAGTGGGTGGCCTGGAGAGCGGGCAGAGGCTGGGGAGGCGCAGGAAAGGAGGAGGTGCTCCGGAAGGTTCCAGAGCTGGGTGGCGGGACAGTGAGGCTGATGCCTCCCCTCCTCCCGGTGATGGACAGAGCTCTGGACACCTTGCTGGACACCGATGAGTGCTGACTGTGGGCTATGCTTGGTGGAGGCCCCTCCAGGTCCAGTGCATCATAGTAAGGCCGTGGGCCGCCTGTTTTCCCAGTCAGAAAGACTCAGAGTCCGCACAGATGGTAGAAAATAACCCGAAATCTGAGACAGAGTTCTCTAACACTGCTAGGGACAGGAACAAAGAAGGTGTGAATGGTTCTAAAAGATTCTGGTTCTGGGGCGCCTGGGGGGCTCAGTGGGTGAAGCCTCTGCCTTCGGCTCAGGTCATGATCCCAGGATCCTGGGATTGAGTCCCGCGTCGGGCTCTCTGTTCAGCGGGGAGCCTGCTTCCCTCTCTCTGCCTGCCTCTCTGTCTACTTGTGATCTCTGTTAAATAAATAAATAAAATCTTTACAACAAAATTCTGGTCCTTAGAAAGACAATAGAAGCTGTAGATCAATTAAATATCGTCATACAGATTACTTAGTAGCAACTTCCGTTGGAAAGGGAGGCAATTGCTCAGCTGTGCTCAGTTATGTGGACCTTTCCTCAACTTTATCCCACGGAATGCTAACGTGAGACTTTACCGTATGGTCTCCAAAAGTTAAGTCTAAAATGTTACACGAAATTTTAAAAGTAATATGAATTACATTGCACGCTTCTCCTCGCCTTTGATGTTATCAGCAAGCACCAGGTCTGAGAAGCCTTCTAATAAAACAACTGGTTAAATTTACAAAAATCAAAATATCCCATTTTTTTTTTTATTTAAAACATGCATCTTGAATGTTGCATGAATCTCCCCACTTGGAACTTTCACTTTCCTCCGTTCCACGGGAGAAATGACCTGCTCTAAAACACTGTCAGATTTACGATTCACCCATCTCTGAATATCTATCTCTTACGGATGTCAACAGTCCACTGGAGAGGATATGATAATACGATATTAGTTACTTTCAAAATCTAGGAAATAACCCTCAAGTTCACATGTGCCTTGGAGGACAGGAAGGTCCCCTCAGCCTTCTGGATTCACACCAAGACCTGTGGGGCAGGCACCCCCACACACCCCAGATCCTTACCAGTGTGTTGTGTGTTCCTGACCTGCCGTCCTCTGGCAGGACAACAGGCGGGCCTCCCGACAGGTGTACAAAGCCACAGTCCCCACATCCCCGCCTGATTAGGTGGTCATTTTTGCATCAGTTTCGACCTTGAAAGTTTGCTGAGCGCTCCTCACGTGTACTCTCCTCATTTGAGCTCACTCTCTGAGCTCTTTCCAGATTGGGCTTATTTCTCTGTGATTTGGGGGCAGAAACATCAACATACACAGTGATGGTGGTTGGGGTGTGGCCCCCACAGACATGATAGGGGCCGTTCGGAGGCTTGGGGAGCAGTGACTCCCTGCGGTGGCAGGCTGCACCCACGGGCGTCCAGGTCGTCCCCCAGCGGTGTGCTCGGCTCCCCCACCAGTGGCCCTCCGTCTCCTGCTTCCGCCCCCTTCTCCGACTGTGCTCTAGAAACGGTTCCAGGCTTTCCCGATGTATGTGCACGCCTTCGAGTTGATTTTGTGGAAACGATGAAAGACATGCAATGCTCTCTTCGACAGACACAAAGCAGACACATCGAAGCCACAGACGGAGCCGTAATCTAGCTCTTGGGAAGACGCAACAAGAAAGGGAAGGACAAAAGAATGTCTCGCGGCGGGTCTGGGAGGATCTGGTGGAATTATGACACTGTTTAAGGTTGTTTTGTCGGCTGTGGGGCAGGTGACTTTAACTGTCTCCATTGGGAAGCTCACAGGCGTCCTAACTAGTCCCTCACTGCAGATGGACCCCGGCCCTGCTCAGCCAGACCTTCCGGCGTGACCACCCTTGTTAGGAAGTCATCGGTAGAGGCCCGACAGTCCACTTACGGCAAATCTGGGAACAGCAACTGACATAACAGTGAAAAAGAGGAAGAAATCGTATAAAAGACAAGTTGATGAACAGTTGTATCTGTGTTTCCTTCGAACTTGCATGAGCCTGGAGCCTCTCAGCCCTTGCTTGGTGGGGATGCGTCTTATCTGGAAGGTGTAGAAGTAGAAGGTGTAGCATACCCATCGCTTCTTGGTGGTGAGTCCACATTAAACTTTACGCATTCGATGTCCCCATTACATTGAGGACCACGGTCTCAGAAACACTGCTCCACTGCGAAACTCTACAAGAGCCACAATTATCAGAGCCGGAAGCCAGCAGCAGGGCACTGATGAACAGACCTAAATGCAGACTCAGGAGTTTTCCCTTTCTGAGCTAGGACGAACCCCAACAGAAGACGGACCAGGACGGTAACGGCTTCTTTGTTACTCAACTTGTGTAAAGAATTAAAGTCATCAAAAACGAAAACAACAAAAAACGAACCAACAAAGTGAAGGAAATTGAGTGAAGGGATTACAAGAGGTAGAAGTTTATTATGTGTTTTAGGGCCAAATAAGTATTAACGTTGATATATATAAAAGACTTCAGAAAGAACAAGTGTTAAAAATTAACTTAAAAGACAGAAATGTAAGATCAGAATATTCTCCAAATGTGCCTGTACATTGTTTTCCTCTGGAAATAGGAACATTTACCTTCCGCGACCGGCCACGCTGTCTTCATACTTGTAACACGAAGGGCAGAGACATGACCACACACACACTTGAAGTCACTCAGATTAAGGGCAGTTTTTGTTGTAAATCGACGGGGAGTTGGAAAACAGTTTTACAAATAAAGAAATTTATGCTTCGCTATTGCACCAGCGGGGAAGTTCACAAAAGCCTAGTTAAGCCAGATGCACTGCCTGCCGTGTGTGACCCGGGTCCCACGCGTAACATCACTGAGATGCTGCGTCCCTGGTAGACCGGGCTCCGGGTCCCAGGCTCTGGTCCCCTTGCACTGCGATGCAAACTGCCTTATCATTTCTCAGCCTTCCCTTGTCCCTGCTCCAGATACAGAACCTCCCTCAGTCTGTGTGACCAACCAGGGGCCGTCCAAAACCTGCACCCAGACCTCCGTATTCTCCAGGTTCAGGCAGGAGGGCACATCCCATTCTCATTTCTGGAGGAAAGTGAGAGAGATGCATTGGCCTGAGATTAAAAAAAAAAAAAAAGTCATCAAGAATTGGTGATTTGTTTACAAAGGGATTGGAAACACAGCGGAGATCCTACCTGCATGGGTTGTGGTAAACTGGTGTTATAAATGAGACTCTGACGATGGGAAGAGTGATTTCGGTCTGCTGGTGTGGAGCGGAGTCGCGTGTATTGGGGGTTAGGCTGTGGGGGTGAACTGTGCTTCCTTATGAGGGTCTCAGTGATTTCACCGTTTTGTTTTAAAGTTGGCATGTCCAGAATCAGTGGTCCTATGGTGAGTTCAGATGTCCTATCAATGATTCTGTACCCAAATTTGTTTCCGGAGTCCAGATTTCATCCGTTTACTCAGTGAATTTAAAACAGGGCCTATATGTTTACCTGTGGCTTCAGTTTGATTTTGACTTTGTTTCTCCAGCACAGACCCTGAGCCGGCTTAATCTAGGAGATTGGAACGGTGAACTCATCCTTTACGCATGAGAGTAGATAAAACACATTCTGTACACAAACACACAGAAACACGCACACGAAGTGAGCCAGAATGCTTTCATTTTAAATCCAGACGCAGAACAACCAAAAAAGTGGACTTAAATCTGATGAACTCATTTTATAATATTCAGATTTAGGTCCAGCACGACATGGAACGGACGGCATGTTTTATTTTCTTTGCAAATAGTAAATAATTCGAAAATCACAACAAACAAGGTGATCATCTAGACTTATCTCTCTGTGTGTGGTGGTGTGTACGAACAGCAAGCTGGAGGCTTTTTTTTTCCTATTTGTCATTTGAGAGAGAGAATTTAAAATGTCCTAGTCTCTAATCTTATTTCGTTATACTCCTTACATATTTTTGTCTTACGCAACGATTTATTTTGAAATTTAATCTACGTGCTATATAGACATCTGGAAACCAAAGATGCTGACGTCTGGGTTTGTTCAACGGTCTCTATGGTTTCTTTAATCTTCAAATCAGAAAATTGTGTTACTGACACCACTTAGGCAAATGAACGCACAGGGGAGGATACAGAGACACAAATATTTGCATAGATGTGGATTTACATATATACAAACACATCCACACACTCATCACGACGCTAGGAGCTGCTTTCACGGTGGAAATGGCAAGGACGAGACCCTCCGTGGAGCCCTTTCTACCGTAGCTCTGCGTCACGGCCGTCATGGGCCCTGGCCACACTGCTTCTGAGAAGTTTCCACAGGAGGATCCAGGGGCAGTGACCTTCACCGGGCCAAAGAACACGGGATCGGGTGCCCCTCCACCCTCGCCGGGAAGTCCCCTCCTTCCAGAGCCCTGTGTGTCGGGTTCCACCTGACGAGCAACGGTTCCTCCCGTTGAGGACCTACATTCCTGGACTCCAAGCCTTGCTCTTTGGCGTCTTAGCATCCTGAAATAGCTGCTTGTCCCCTTGGGCCCCACTGCCCTCATCCGTAAGACGAAGATGGTGTCAAGCTAATGATACCCTGGGATCCTTTGCGTCTCCTGGTAGGAGAGGGATCCCACCGATCCTACTCCAGTTGGAGAAGAGCGGTCGGTCTGCGGTGTAGATGATCCTCCCCCACACCCTCTTCCTACAGTCATGCTAGTTTACATGACTGTTAACTAGAAATGAGGCTCTTCAGAGGTGCAGGAAAGGAGGAACCCAGGCAGGATAAGGTAAAATTCACTGAAGTTTGTACCATCACAGCGGGGGGGAAACACTCATGACAAATAATGGAGAAAACCATTCTGGACATTATTTAACCCAGTCTGATGTTAGTCCAATCATCCAATGTAGACTATCTGCTAGAGACGCCATGGCTCATATCCTGGAGCTATGACGGTCATGAAATGGAACCTATATTCTCTGGCTTGCATGGAGGTAGACGTGATGTTTCTGCAAAGAGAGTCCTGATAAGCCACAGAATGCTTTAGTTTTCAAGAACTGTCTCCAAAGGTGAATAGGACTGTGCTCTTCTGTCTTTCGTGGGCTGCATTATTTCCCCCACAAATTCACATGTGCAAGTCCTAACACCCAGGGCCTCAGAATGTGACCATATTTGGAAACAGGGTCTTTAAAGAGGTGATTAAGGTAAAGTGAGGTCACTTGGCGGACCCTGATCCGATCTGGCTGGTGTTCCTCCCAAGAAGAGCGGAGCAGGACCCAGACGCGAGCAGAGGGACGACCACGTGAGGACATGGGGAGGGAATGGCGTCTGCACGGCCAGGAGAGAGGCCTCTGGAGACACCAGCCCTGCCCATGCCTGGACCTCAGCTTGCCCGGCGCCAGGGCCTGGGGCACTGGGGCTGGTTATTGAAGCTGCCCGCTCTGTGCTGCTTCACCACAGCAGCTCTCACACATGAATACACCGTGATCTAGACTTTTGTGCGTAGCTGTTTTGATCAATAAGTACAAAAGGCCCCTCCTATTCTAAATTTTATCTTAAAGGTTCATTTATAGGTCACCTAAACATAACTGATGAATATATACACACATGTAGAGCGGCGGGCGATGTCTCTGTCTTTGTATGTAAAAGTTGGGTATTTGCAGATGGAGGAGATTTGGATATCAGTGAGAAGAACCCTGATACGAGCAATAACATTTTAAAAATGGAAAGAAATGAGTCAAGTCCATTGTGGGAAACCAATCAGCTCAGCCTAAACACCCAAAAAAGAAAAGTCAAAATGAGTCGAG
This sequence comes from Mustela nivalis, assembly GCF_964662115.1. NCBI lineage: Eukaryota > Metazoa > Chordata > Mammalia > Carnivora > Mustelidae > Mustela > Mustela nivalis. The sequence continues at coordinate 146,071,835 of NC_139026.1, read as the reverse complement.
GGATTTCCTTCACCACCTGGATTAAGGGTTAGACGGTTTGCTGGTGAAGAGGCGTGGATGCTGAACTCTGATTTCTGCTGGCTTCAATTTTATCAACTCTCACTTTTATTGTTTCCCTGATGTCTGAGGTTGAAAACGTTCCTAAGTCTCATTACAGATAAATATCTAGACCTAAAGACTGCAGCCAGCATCCCTGCTGCTGATGTAGGCAGACCAGTGCTGGAGCTTGGGTGTGGGTTCTATACATGGCCCCTGCTTAATGAACAAGTACGAGATGGAAACAGAGACAGAGAGTCAGAGATAAGGTCAAAGTTCTCTAAGAGGTAAGAGAGGGGAAAGATAATAAGCGGACCATCTACGTAGAAGTGAAAGCAGATTCAGTGACGGTCATCTTCTTCAGGACATAGCGTATCCACAGTATTGGGTGGATGTGGCCGTGGGAACACCTTCAAGGACTATTTGGATGAGTTCTGGGCCCTACTTTGTATGACCTCCAGGCAAAGAGTGCTGAGCTCCTTGATGCCATGTTAGTTTTGTTGGCTTTGGCTTGGTGCTGGAATTTTGTGTAACACAGACACATGCAATGCTTGTTCCTCGCAAGCGTTAGCCAAGAAGCAAGATGGTGATTGAGTTATTGGACAGTGCCAGGAGGAGCCAGGGGTGGAAGATTCGGGGATAAGCAAGATGGTGATTGAGTTATTGGACAGTGCCAGGAGGAGCCAGGGGTGGAAGATTCGGGGATAGATATGCACCCTTGTGTGCACCGGGGCGTGAGCTAGAGGCACAGGAGAGAGGCTGTGGAAGACTTAAGGGCAGGGGACATGGAGCTCTGAAGGCCTGCTCCGTGAGAAGCATCTTTGGATTTGTATGGACCTGAGGGTTTCATGTCACCCTATCCACACGCATATCCACAAGCTTGCCAATCATCAGGACAGCTGGCTTGACAAACTGTAGAGATGTGCCTCCTGAGCTTTCAGGAAGGTAGTTTTGGGAGCTACTCCTTCAGTGTGGACCACAGAGAAGCCAAGTGAGATGTACCTTCTGACTCTTTTAGGATATTTTCAGAGCTTCTGTTACTGCTATGCCTGCCGTTTGCCATGATGGTTGACATATAAAGACGCCTCACAAATGTTCGCCACGTGAACGCATTCGGATTTACATAGCAACAACATCAAAATATACCAGACAGGAACCTTTATGAATCTGCAGTCTAACCCTAATAATTGATTCTACGGCAACTGTATCGAGGTGTACAGCGAGACAGCCCCCGTACTGAGCTATGGGAGCACAGAGCTCATCGTGATGCCATCCCAGAAGTCACTACGCACCCAGAACGATGCCTACCTCCTGCACCAGCAGGTGACCCTACGTCATCGTCATCACCCCAGACATGGCTTCTGAGTGTGGTCCCCTACGCCCTCGCCCATGGTTTGTCCCCTTATGTAAACTGCGACAGCTCACGCGATCCGTGCGCAACCCCCTCAAACATGTTCCTTTCGCCTGTAGTGTCCTGATTATTTCTTTAAGCAATTCTTATTTCAAAAACAAAATCAATTTTCTCAGTGGGTTTTAATTGAGTAGCTATTACATTTTGACACTGAGGGAGAAATAAAAACGTTCAAACCTAGAGAGGTTTATATTTTAATGGGTTAGTTTTTACACAGGAGTTTCACTTGATGTAATAAAAGAAATATAATAAAAATCCAATTTTGTAAGAAATGCAATAATTTTTGCATTAAAAAATTTTCCATAGAGCCTAACAGTGTGTTCGGGTCATGATAGCCTGTTTTTATCCTGTGCTTTGATTTTGCATTTGTATGTATATAACCCATAGACAGCATTAGCCCAGGGAGGAGGTCTGTGCCAGCTTAAGTTTCTTGTCAACTTAAGTTTCAGCTCCTGACTCCTTGACCTTGGTGAAGACATGGTCCTTCCATCAGGGACAGCCCTTGTCTGAATACACATAAAATGTTTAAGGCAAAACTGCAAGCAAAACGAGGGTGCTTTTAAGTCAAGTGCCCTTTTGGCTTTAGAAGGCACAGAAAATAACATGTAGGAGGTGAATTCTGATCAAGGCACAGGAAGGAAGAGACAGAAATTATTCTCTCCTTGTCTCCCTGTCTCTGTCATTCTCTCTTCGATAACATCTCTTCCTGCCACCAGGCTTTTGTTTCTTTCTTGTTTTGTGATGGGACAGGATAGATCATTTTTTATTAGAGACAAAGACAGAAATATTTATTTCACTTTGTGTGAGATATGCACAAAAGGCTATTTTAAAAGAATGATGTTTTGGAACTTTATGATTGATGAATGTTAACCTCGGGACCATAAGCATGGCCACACACCAAGGCCATTTTTTCACGCTCTCAAGGAGTCTGTGCTCTCAGTTTTACTCACGATTTTTGTTTTCTGTACGTGATTTTATACATGTCCGTCTAAAAATGTGCATGTGGTAGACATTGGCTGCTTCACAGTTAGATAATCTTCTAACATTTTGAAATCCCTCACGTCAACAAACGCTATGTGTATAGCGGACGCTTGAGTAATGTAAGGGCCAGAAGCCCCAAGCCCCGCCCAGCTGAAAATCCTCAGAGAACTTCCGACGTCCCCAAATCTAATGACTAGAGGCCTCCTGTTGACAGGAAGCCTTACTGATCACCTAAAACCCAAAGTTTGTACCTTGTATGTGTTGAAGATTGTATTCATGCAGCAGAGTAAGCCAGAGAAAGAAACTGTCCTCAAGAAAGTCATCAGGAAGAGAAAATGCACTTACTGTATGGCCCTGTATTTATGGGGAAAAAAGGTGGGTACAGACAGACCCGCGGAGTTCAGAGCCCCGTCGTTTGAGGGTCAGCAGTATTTTAAATCCAGACTCGGCCCCCTCTGTGAGTAGGTGGCGTAGGCATAAAGGAGACCTCTCTACCAAAAACACACAAACGCATTTTTCATGACTTGAATTCTATTCATTATCTACATATAAAAGCCCAAATTATAATTTAACTTCCTTACAAATTGGCTGAAAAAACTCAGGTGATTACATAAAATTATATGAACTCTCAAATTTGTTAGATCTAAAATAAGTACGATCCTAAACGCTTAGGAAGTGAACATTTCCCTGAACTTCAATCAGGACCGAATCGGCAGCCGCCTCCAGATGCCGGCGGCACGGACGGGAGGCCCGGGTACACGCTTACTGCACGTCAGGGCCATCTGCCCAGCGCGGGGTCTTGCAAGGGCTGGCAAAGTGAGGGGCCCCCACCCCACACTGCTGTCTAGGGATTCTCACCAGCTACTGTTTCTGCGAGGATTTTCCCTGGGGGTACAGCAAGGATTTCTATTGCAAAATTATTTTTTCTTTGGAAAGAAAATGAGCAGCATCAGGTCATTTGAAAACAGAAAATGTATGCTCGGAGCGCAAGTCTGGAATGAAGGCCCTTCCTGCGGCGAGTCGGCTGGAGACTGGCCCGTCCTTCCGAAACCTCCACGTCCAGCCTCAGTAGGAGAGCTGAGGCGCACATCAAGCGGTCCTTACCTCCGCGGCTAGAGTGACATCTAGGTTTTTATTCACCCGAGGCACAGGAAAAAGTGGTACTTCTAAATACTCGTTCACCGAACACCCGGATTTGCCAAAGTCTTCTTTTGTTCGGCCATCTGAGCTTGGGCGCGTCTGCTGCCTCGGCGGACGCCGGCCCCACACGGTCTGGGGGAAAGAGAGCGCGTGTCTCCTTTAAGGACACGATGCTTTCGCAGCCTGGAGCCCAACGCAAGAGCAGCATCTGCTCCTGCCAGGGTTGAGTGAACCCAGCCAGACTTGGGGTGCAGAGGAGGTCACACTCTATTTTGCTGACGTTTCTGTCATGTTTATTAAACTGCACTTTCCCAAAAGCAATTAAACTTTTAGGAAATACTGCATTAATTTTAACGAGAGGGAACACTTCCGACGGACTGACAAAATCTGTTTTCTAATCAATTCCTGGTGTCCCAGGCAGATGCTCCGAGCCGCCCTATCACGACGCCCAGGTCCTGCTTTCCAGAAACGGCGACTCCCCCACTTTTCATTGTTTTGAAGCAGAGAAGGGACTCCGCTTGGGTTTGCATTTTCAACCAGTGACAGGTCACGTTCCAGAGAACCCAGTCCCCTCCACCCTGCTGTAATGCCGCATCTAGAAGACGCATTTGAGAAGCCGTGTAAGACCCTGCAAAGCGATGAGGCGGGTCTTCCGTCCCTCAGCTGCGGGAAACAAGAATCAGGGGTTTCATCTGAAATAAATGGAGCAGGAAAGATTAATTAAACCTATAAAATTCTCCTAAGCACATCCTGGTCAAGGCGTTTAAGAGAACACTTTCTATTACGTGCAAATCATCGGGAAGTGTGGGGCCATCGCTCAGGTGTAAGCGCCCCTCCCGTGCAGGGCAGACTCCAGGAAAGAGTTTACTGATCCGTTCCGAGCGATGTCCGTTTCATCTTCGGTCCAAATGGTGAAGAAACAGCAACGGAAAGAAACCTCGATCTCTTTAGAGATCGTTAGAACCAGGCTCCGTGGGACAGAGCCCACCGGACTCTAGCTTAAGTGAGAAAGTGAGCAGGGACTTACCCTAGAAATCGTGACTGTCCTGCCCCACCTTTTGTCTACACTGGCTGGACTTTTCTCCCTAACCCCTCCGAGATTTGGATCCTCCCAGGAGAGGAGACAGAGCTGTGCCTTCCGGCCAGAGGTCAGCTCCTAGGAGTGGGAGCGGGATTAGAGCTGCCCACGAGGCCACTCGGACCACCCCTGCACCAGGGGCTCGGCTGAGGCACCCTCAGTCCTGCATGTCAAGTGTGCCCAGCGGAAGAAGAGCTCTTGTCATTTCACCTCTCGAGGAGTCAAAAGAAACGACCTTAGGATCTAAGAGCTACCTGAGCATCGATATTCTATGTCTTGTCCGTCCTAAACATAAATGCTACTTTTCTTTGTTTATATAAAGGCTCCATTCACTGGACACTAGTTCTTAATCAAGCACGAAGTCGCCTCTTTTGCACAAATATAAAATTTATGTTACCTGTTTGCTATTTTTTGAGATTAAAAATGTAGCATTAGCTATTGATGATTTGTATAATTTAAAACGGATAATAGTAATCCTGTGTGTGTATACAGGATTTGTGTGTACACAAATGTGTAATACAGAGCCCCCTTACTAGCCACTTTCTTATCAGAAACCAGATGCTAATTGTATTCATTCCTCACCAATAAAATAATAGAATAAACTTATTTTTGCTGCCCTTCATACGCAATTCCTGCAACTAGAATAAAAGACGACTAAGTGCCCGCAGGGAATAGAAAATACCCAGACCCTCAGATTAACTTGTTTTCCCCCAAATATTTATCAGTCTTCAGAAAAAAAAGCAAAGAAAACCAAAAAACCCCACCACTTTCTATCTTTATAAGTGATCAGGTTTACTTTTGGGAAAATCGAAAAGCAAATCCATGCATTTCTGGGTTGTGATTCTCTGATGGGGTTCCTGGGAACCAGGTCCGCTCACCAACCAGGAGGCAAGAGGCGCGTTTGCCGGGAAGTCGGTGAGGCAGAGCCAGGCAAAACCCAGACGCAGTAGCCTCTGTACCCCCATTCCTTTAAATAAAATAAACGGATCAACAGAAGTTTAATTGTGGGAGGGGGAATGGGTTGGGACCGAGGTAGGCACGCATGCGGGTCAAGGGTCTGTCACACGTTTCTAAACATGCTCTCCTTCCTGCTTCCTAAAGCCTCACAAGTGCAGCTGATTTACACGTGCACCGAGAACCGGAAAAACACTCCCCCTCGTTCTGACAGTAATGCCCCTTTATCTGATAGGGCCACATTCTTCAGTGAATTACAGCATATTAATAGCTAGGAATAAGCAATTCTCTTTGCCTAATGAAACACTTAACGGCACAGACTTCTGTGTTTCAGTGGGAGGAAAAACATTTAATTGGAGAGATGGGGTTAATTCAGGTTCACTCTACTTAGAGATCCTTAACGTGCGGATTCAGACGGGGCCTTGCGGGGCTGTTCCTCCTCGTAATGCGAAACCCCATGGCTACAGCTAACACCCATAGTCGGAATATTTTGTGAAGGACATCCATGCTTTTCATATTTTGCTCAGCACCTTTTTAAAATTTTTTTTTTTTAGTTTAGAAATGGCTATAAGAAGTGCTTCTAAAATCTTGCTTTTACCATGTAGACATTTATCCCTTTAGAAACCTTATTTGCTGGTAATTAAAAGCCCAGTTAGCCAAAGCAGCATCTATTTAGAAATCATATTTTTACGTGATGGAAGCAGAGTAGTCTACTTACTTCTGGTCTTATGAACTGTTTAGAACCGTCCGTATTGCGAAAACACGCACATTCATTCTACAGCATCTTAGAAAAGGAAGCAGGCAGACCTACAAAACGCCCAAATGTGTCCACCGCCTTTCCCGCGCCCACAGGCACACAGAGACACAACAAACACGTGCGTGGTTTTCAAACTGAACACTGAAGGCTCTCGGGGCGCGAGCCTCCAGTAAGAAAAGTACGATTTCTTTATTCTGCACTTCCTCACATGATGCTCCTCGGGGACTCCGCTTGGGCCGTCCCTGGATCACCACTATTTAGATACGGACACATGGACCTCCTGTTTTTGCTCTAAATTCAAGTTCACTCATCCTATCTAATGCCCTCGAAGCAACCGCTGTGACATGGGTCACTAGAAAGCAGAGGCACCCGTAAAAATTGTAACGGGGGGGGCCCTCCACAGTTGGAAGGCGGCCCTCCGTTTCATCAATTTAGTTCTATCACGGCGTCCGCCCTTCCTTCCGAGCTGCCAGACAGCGAGGCCCGCGGCGGCCAGGACGAGGCACCGTCCTGTGGTTCCCGGGCGGTGACAGGAGGAAGGGGCCACCTCCTCCTTGACACAATCTTTCTATGTCATTAATTTTTCATGGACTCGCGTTTCACAACAAGTCTGCGTCTGTCGTCCATCTGCTGCACTGACTCGGCTCCTTTTGCCAACTTTTCATCTGCATCTCACCACACTCAGCCGGCGGCCCCGCGCTCCGCCGGCCACTCTCACGGGCCAGCACCTTGCCTGGCTGTTCCCAAAATCCACCTCCGGTTCTCTGCAACCGCGTGACCCCTTGCCCTGCAACAACATCTGGATTTCAAGCATTAACTTGTTTTGCTGCCAAATGCCTCAAAAAACAGAAAAAAACAAAAAAAGAAAGGAAAGAAAAAAAAGAAAGAAAGGTCATGTGCCGATGACCGGATCCAATTCGCCGACTTCACAAGTGATTGTTTACAGAGCATTTCAAAGAGTTTCCCAAAGTCCCTGCCCTTTCTCTGTCTGGGGACCCACAGCCCTTGCTCGGAACCTCATCCTGTTCGCCTCCGGGAACCAGCTAAATGTGCGCCGGTTCCTGACCCATCTCCAAACAGGCTGGCATCTAGAACAGGTTTTTAAACCTTGCTAGGACCTCGAGTCACTTTTGCACATTGTGCTCCCAGTCGAGTCCTAAAGACGGTTTATTTACAAACTGCATTTCACGCTGAAGCACAGCTTCTTGGGGGACAGTCACACCCACGATGGAAAGAGCAACACAAAAACACGACACAGCGGTTGTGAATGCGCCACGCAAGCCCTCGGACTGGCTCCGGGTGCGCAGCCAGCGGCTGATGTGATAAGATCGGAAGAGACCGAGCCCCACCGAGCGTGCTGTCTCCGCGATCCCCGCCTCTTACCCCACCTGGCTGAGCTGATACTAATGTTAAATAACCTTAAACCTTTACCTCTCTTGCTGTGGCTTAAATGAGGGATCTTTGGAAACATTCATGCACCCGGGTTCTCGTCTGGCACGGGAGACACTGCTCCGAACCCCGAATGCAGACTCGGCTGTGCCCGGTCGCCTCGCCTCATGCCCCCAGACCTGCAGAATCCGGGGCTGCCTCCCTGAATCCCCCACGAGCAGTGAGCCCCGGGGGCATTTAGTAGATAAAGACACTGCACAAACTACAAGTGTTCCCAGTGTTTTCTGACAACACGTCTCTCACGTGTCACACGGCGCGCGAGCATCCCTTAGCCACCCACATGTGTAAAAATCACACGGCTTCCTTCTCCTTGACACGGTTGTTTTTTTTTTTTCTCCTACTGGAAACTCAGACTTTGACATTTTTTTCATGTGTGCCGAAAATGTAAATTATTGATAAATCATTTCTAAGGGAAAGTCCCAACTAAAAAGTGACACACAGAGAAAATGCAAAAATGCATCACGCTGGACGCTGGGAAGAGAACGGGAAGAGACGCGGGGGCGGGGGGGTGTTTTCTCTGAGCATCTTCCTTGAAGTTGGTCTGGGAGACAAACGCAGGCCCCGGTTGGTTCGTACCTGGGACTAAGACTTTCAGGGGCTTCTTACAGACGCAGACTCCTCCCTGTGTGACACAGGGACCACAAGCACCGAGTACCAGGAAAATGTCTCATTTCTGAGGCTCTGGATCCTACCTACGCTACTGCGAGCATCAAACCAGTCCCACGCTGAAGCTGTAGCTATGGTTTTAATTTTAAAACCCTTGGATTATTTTGACAATAATAAGGGAAGTTAAAAGAAAAACCCTATCGAGGCCACTTTCGGAGTCTGCATGCGGAAACCTGACAGCTTCGCACGGCCCCGGGAGCTAAAAGTTAAGATGCACCTTCAAAAATCAGCCTCGTCCATGAGCACAGGGGGACAAACCCGTACCATGGGCAAATAAGGCGAACATTTATTCTAATTTATTTATTCCCAAGCGAGAAGAGCCCTTGGCTTTGTGTCCATGATCACTGGACACAGTACTGGGGAGAGCCTCACCCAAATTCCTTCACAACCGTCAGAAGGCACATGGATTTTAAACTGTGACAAATACAGAGTTTTCATAACCGGACGAGCTTAAAAGCCGAGACTGTTCTATTCAACGGCCGTCGCTGAGATGCACAACCGTTAGAACATCATTTAAATCCACCAGTTTTCTGGGTCCGAGAGAAAAACAAGGGTCTGTAGTAACTAGGAATTACACACGTACTGACCTGTTCCCAGCAAGTGCCAGTAACGGTTTACCATGTCCCATAACTGCTGTTTCCTTTTTAATTTGCTCACTTACATTTATAGTATTAACTTCTTCCTAAGAAGTGAACATTTAACATTTGGACTCGATTCTCCCACCAAGGGAGCTGCCGGCAGGTCTCACAGATGTCACCCGACACGTGAATCCACGAGACGCAGGAATGAGCACACACAACCTCGTGAGCTTTCCCCACCTCCGTTTTTGGGTATGAAAATGAAGAGACTTGGTTTATTCACAGTAACCGAGGCATAGAAATATTTCACACAGAAATTTTACTTTGAATGGTTGTAGTTAAGTTACTACCAAATGAAGCCTTTCTTCTGATTTCTTATTTTTCTTTCCAAAATTGGACGCTTTCTAAAGCCAGCATGGCTGACATTTAAAGGTAAGAAAAATGAATTTGGAGAAAGGCACTAATGTCCGTCAGCTTGCATTTTATTTCTGTAGAATGCCGTTTTATTGTGAAATATTAGTCCGTACGCTTCCATATGAATATACGAAACAGACTAAACAAAGCTACTGGGAAACATGAACACTTAGAATTTACAAGACAATGTTTCCTTTTTTCCTCTCTCAAAAGTTAGAGTCATCATTCAATTCTGGGACTTCTCCCCGGATCTAGCTGTCACTTTCTGCTGGCCTTGTTTTGAAAGGCACCGACAGATCCGTGTCAAGATGAAATTTTCAGGCAGCCAAGTGGGCGGTCGGCATTGCTGGGGCAGCTCTGAGGGTTCCACCAGAATCACAGAATCCCCCATTCCAAAGCCCAGGGCTCTGACACCTCCCGGGAAGGTGTCCGCCGCCTCTGCTCCCTGCGGTCCCCACACGAAGCTGCCAGCAGGGACGGTCTGGTATGAGCATGGAGTCTGAGCCGTCTGGCTCCTTCCTATTATTGGAAGAGCCGCGAAGGGCTCCGGGAATGTTTGAGAGCAGCCGGGGACGGCTGTGGCGGAAACTTATGTTGGCTCACTGAGCGGATGAGCATTCTCCGGGCTGGGAGAGCCCCCCCACCATAGCTGACAAGGCACCCTGCCGCGGGGGGCTGGCAAATCTGACCCGCTTCCTCCGCGTCTGCCCCAGTGCTCAGTAGGGCTCCGGAGTCACTCTTTTTATTTTATTTTATTTTTTTTTTAAATCAGCACATTTCAAATAATAATCAGAGCTGAACTTTCCCCAGCAGACTCATCACAAGGAGCTGCTGAGAGCAAGTTCCTCCCCGGGAAAGAAAGAAGGGGAGGCACTGGAGGAGTCCTTCCCCGGTCCTCACACTGTGCCAGCCACCGCCGTGTTGTAGGGGATTGTCCCTTGCCCGGTGTGGAAGCCCCGGGCTTGGGATGGATGCACTAAGTTCCCGACCGCGGTCCCCAGAACCTTGGTGAGGGGCGCGAACAACCTGTCATCTGCTGCTTTTTCTCCCTTTCTGGTCTGCAGGGTTTTTTTTTTCTTTCTTTTATTCTTTTTCTTTTCCTTTCTTCCCGCCTCCCCACAAAGAGCTGCGATGCTATATGTCTTTCCAGGTTTTAATTTCTGCGCCCCCCCCACCCCACCCCAGGACCAGCCTTTGCTTTCTGCAGGTCCCAGTGTTTCTACAACACCCGGTTCCAAGCAGACTAAGTAGAAACTGTCAGGCAGTTTGGAGACGTGATTGTCCGTGCTCTGCCCGCTCCTTCCTCCAAGACGGTTTGGAAGGGGGAGCGGGCACCGGCAGGTCTGTCCCTGCTTCTGGGGCTGCTGGTTTCTGGGTTTCCTTCAGTACCGAGGGCTCATGTCGCCTCTGACGGTCGGAGGCAGAGCCGGGCTGTGCAGCGCAGGTCCGGGGGGCACCGTCCTCCAGCGAGGAGAGCGGTGGCCCCTCGGCCGCCCCTGCCTGCCTCCTCCCGCGGCGCCCAGCCCAGGCTTCGCGGAGCCCGCAGCTCCGTCCCCGCCGGCTGCGCCCTCGGAGCTCCGTCCCCGCCGGCGGCGCCCTCGGAGCTCGCCGAGGCCCCCCGGCCCCGTACAAAGGGGTCTGAACTCGGGCGCGCTCGGCTTGGTACCGACGCCCGCGGCGCCCGAAAGTAAAGCCGGGGCAGCCGGCGGCCCCCGGACAGCGGCGCGCGGAGCAGCGCGGGAAGCCGCGTCCTTACCTTTCCTCTTGGACCGCCGCCGCCGCCGCCTCCTGGACTTGCATTTGAGTTGTCCGCTCAGCCCTCCGGACGCTCTGCTGCTGCCCAGGACCGACGCCATGGCCGAGCCCCGGCGGGCCGCGCGGGCCAGGAATCCCGTCTCCGACACGCTCACCTTGGCCGCTCCCGCCGCCGCCGCGAAGGGCTTCCGCAGACCCGGGAGCGGCTCACTTGGGAGCACCGAGCCCTCGCGCGCTCCTCCTCCTCCGCCCGCGCCGCCCCCCGAGTGCAGCTGGGCGGGGAGCCCCGGAGCAGCCCGCGCCCCGCGCCCCGCGCCCCGCTCTGCGCCAGGACGCGCCGCCGCGGGCAGGGAAGGTGCGCGGCGGGCAGGGCGCTGCCTCCCCGGCTGCCTCGGCTTCCGGGCGGCCTCCCCGGTCCGCGCTCCCCGCGCGCGGCTCCGACTTTGGCACCTCGGCCGGTCCGGCGCGGCGGCCACTTTGAAGCCAATCACGCAGGGAGCCCGTCTATTTGCTGCCGCGGAGTCTAATTAGGCCCAATCACAACTGTCTGCTGGCTCTGACATCAGCACCGCCGGCCCCTCGCGGCCGCGGCCGGCGGACTCGGCTCCCGCTCGGACGGAGGGAGCCGCCAGGACCCGGCGGGGAGGAGACCCACCGGCGGGCGCGGGGCGCGGGGCGCGGGGCGCGGGGCGCGGGGCCGGGGCAGCCTGCGGGGGCCGCGGCCGGAGCTTCCCCGCGCGCGAACGTCCAGCGCCGCGCCTCGCACCGAACTAGTCCATTCACGCCGGTGCGCCCCGCGCCCCCCCAGACAGCCGGAGACGCGCCTCCTCAGAAGGGGATGCGGCGCGCGGGTCCCTGGAAGCCGTCAGCCCGGGGGCGGGGGTCGCTCCCACACCGCGCGCTGGTCCGCCTTCTGGCCTGTGACTGTTCCCGGGGCCGGGGCCGGAGACAGGGGTGGCTCCAAGGGTGCGGACCGGAGTCTGGCTTGTGAGCACAGGGATTTTAATGGGTCGCTTTATTTAGGTGACGGTGAAATGAAACACAGGGAGGGCTTTCACCGGATGGTTTTATTGCCAAATAGAACAAGCGGATGAAAGAAAGTCATACTTACCAGGAGGTGGCTTGCAAATTCAAATACTTTCCAACAGTTTTTTTTTTTTTTCCCCCCCCAGGGCTCTCCTATTGTTTCAAGGCTGTACTTGGGGAACACTAAAAATCTAACGTAAGATATAAGAAGAAAAATAACCAAGGCATCATTACTGCCTTTTGCAAGCAAGTCCCATCAGCTATTAATTATAATACTAATGGTTTGGAAAAAAAACCTCACCCGCAAAGTCATTAGCAAGCGCTATGTGTCATATGTTGATACGGAATCGGCACACAAGTATTCCTGTGTTATTTACTACTCTACACATACTGTTTCCAAGCTCTTTATGGGTTGGAAATGTCTAGATGATTTTCTTTTATAAGGAAAAATAAACCCCCGGGGAACATGGAAAACAATTAGGATGTTGAGATGTGTCCTGTGGGGAGTTAATGGATCAGAACTCATTTTTCGTTGGTGAGAGAGGAGAAGACATGTGACTCCAAACCCGAGCTCCCCTGTCCTGGCTTTGGGCAAGTAAATGGCGCCTCAGTTTCCCCATCTGTGGAATGGGTGTCACGACGGCATCAGGCACGTGGCTTCGTTCAGACCGGAGACTCGGTATAAGCAGTGGCTGGTACACGCTGATTACTTTGTGACTGTTAAGTAAATCAGTCGGGTAAATACTTAGAGGAGAAGGAGTGTATGTCCCAGGTGGGCCTCAGAGAGGAGGAGCCTTAACTCTCTGCTCATTCCAGATTGGTCAGGTCAGTGGAGCCGGGCCCCTCCTCTGTGCCTCACTCCACACTTGCAGGCCAACAGCACAGCTAAATAGAGCTGCTGGTTACTTGTCCCGGATGTCGGGCAGGTGCATGACTTGCCCACCTACTCTCCACGACGCAGGAGATGTTGGAGAGCACAGGCCACACGCAGAGACGCAGCTGGGGCCGTCTCAGACCCCCAAGCTCCCTGCAGCTCCCCTGCACGGACACGAAGTTGCCCACTTGAAACTGCTCTCCGAGCTCGGACACCCAGGGAGGGTGTTTTAGGCGAGCCCCACAAGCCAGAGCACCGTCCCCTTCAAGCCTGTGCACAGCCAGCGTGGGCCTCACTCACACTCGCAGCATCACATGAGGCAAAGGTGTTGTCCCTGACACGCGTGCGAGCGGACTCCTGCCGTCTGGGGGCCCGGCTGCGAAAAGACGAGGATTCAGCTCCTTCTGCTTGTTTGTTGCTTCGGACTTCGGTGTAGGGGAGGGAGGGAACTCAAAACCTGGATGTTAGCACTTAGTGTAGATCCAAGTTGAGAGTGGCTTAAGATAAAAGTGTTGGCCAATCTTACCTTTCTTTCTGTCTTCTTTTTTTTTAAAAGACCTGTGGCTCTTTTTTTTTTTTTTAAAGATTTTATTTATTTATTTGTATTTATTTGACAGAGAGAGACAGAGTGAAAGAGAGAGCACAAGCAGGGGAAGTGGGAGAGGGAGAAGCAGGCTTCCTGCTCAGCAGGGGCTGGATCGCAGGACCCTGGGACTGTGACCTGAGCCCAAGGCAGAAGCTTAATGACTGAGCTACCCAGGCTCCCCAATCTTAACCTTTCTTGAGGTTTCTCTGATTCATTTGTTGGCTTGTTCATTTGTTTATTTTGGTGTAGTTTTGCAAACATGCATTGGCGCAGACATGTACTGTCTTCTCTATTTATTTTGCATAAGGAAATTCCTCGCGGATGAGGCAGCCTGGTGGGAGAGCCCCAGAAAAGTCTATCCCTCGTAGGAGGAAGGGCTTCTGGACAGGTTCATGATTGCGAATCCTTTAACTCAAGGAGGGCTCACGGGGAGCCCTGTCCACAGTCTGTTCTTCTGATGAGCCTCTCGGCTTTCTGTCTGTTGCCTAGGATGCTTCATTCGGCACAGTGTGGCAGCCTCCAAGGACAAGCAGACGTTGGAAGAGGAGCCAGAGCCAATGTCACCCATTGGGAGACGTCACCGATGCGTGTCTCCAGCCAGTCTGAGCCAGTCCCTGCCCTTCCCACAGAACAAAGAACTGGGCAGGAAGGTCCTGGGACAGCCGGGCTGCCCAGAGCCAGGTGTGGGCCTGCGCTGACTGGTCGCTGGGGAGCTGCGCGGGGAACAGAGAGAAGGGCTGCAGAGAGGCTGGCAGGAGGGAGTTTGCTGGCCCGGAAGCGGCCTCTGTGCCAAGGCAGGCGGGTCCTGTCGCAGCTGCATGGGGTCTCCCCGGATCCCCCCCCCTTGCGCTTGGGGGAACACTACCCGCACAGAACCCTTGTCTTGCTTCTTCCCTGTCCCCCTCTCCGCAGCCCGCACGAACCACAAGAGATGCAACGTCTGTCCCTCACCGTGGAGGACCCTGAGCTCGGCGCGGTGACCGTGGTGGCCGTTTGCCCAAGGAGCAGGACTACACTGATGGCTTGTACTGCGACTCGTTTGACGTACAGGAAGACCCTGTGAGAGCAGGACTGAAGCTCAGTTCCTTTCACGAGAGAGGACATGGGGGTTCAGAGAAGTTAGGAAACTTGCCAAGCGTGGCGGGGGTCAGGTCAAAGGTCTACACCTGGGCCATCCCAGCTGGCCAGCCTTGGGGGTTTATCCCTCTGTTCTGCTAGTTTTCACTCTGGAGCGGGAGACTGGTGCGTTTTGTGACCTCTGCACGCCTGCTCGGAGATCCTGACCCTCCATCAAACGGTGGCTCCGAGCTCCACTGTTAACGTGTGTGTGATTTGTATATAAGCAGGGCTCCATGACGCGAGAACCAGCTCCTGCCGAAGCCCACACCCGTACCGTTACTTCTGCAGCTGGTTAGCTCTCCGGGCTCTGCGTGTCTACAGGTGTCTGTGAAGATCCAGATGTGGGCGTGCACATGGGCGTGAGAGGGGCTGGTCCGCGGCGCTCGCTGGGGCTCATGCCTGTGTACGTGCTTATCACTCGAGCCTTCCGTGTTTATCTTTCCTTCTCAGAACAAGCCCATGCTGTGGGCAGGAAAGGCCTCCTTGTCCTTACCTTGCTCCTGGGGTTACAAAGGCTCTGACCATTTGGCATGTCTGGACCAAGGTGGCATTGCTAGATGGAAGAACAGCCAAGACGCAGCCGGAATGTTCCAGCGTGTTCTAGAAGGAGCCCGTCTCAGAACTCTCAGGCCCACGCAGCCGCGGGGCCTTGTTTCTGCAGCAGAGGAACGGGAGTCCTGCCACGGGACGCGTGGTGCCAGCAAGCACATCTTCTGGTCCAGAGGCGAGTCCTTTCCCTGCCCTTCCTGCGGGTTGGCCTCTGGGTTTCTTGGCCAACATGTGACGATTCCTCCTCTTCATTCATCGCAAAGTCTGTATTTCTGACCAGTTCAAAGTATAGTCAACTTGGTTTCTTCTAGGTTCTCCGAAACAGCTAAGAACACCCGCGGAAACGAACAGGACTTATTTGGAGTCCGAATTTTGGCTAATTTCCCGTCCCCTATGAGACGAGGCCCGCTCGGTGGGAGAGCAGAACAAAGGGTCCCCCGGAGATGTTTATGTCCGCTGACTCACGGCCGTCTCACAGACGGCACGAAATTATTCCCTTCACAAACAGGGGCTGGCCCAAGAGCGCTTTTATCCTCTTTCATCTTCGCCCATTGTTCTTAAATTTAAATAACTCACATCAAAGAACCTGGACATGAGACCTGAAAGTATTGGAAAATAATGTATCAAGACAACAGCTGCTGTGACACGGGCATCGGCAGATGCTGTCCCAGGGCGCGGAGGGACGGCGGGGAGGCCCGCGGGCGCGGGGCACAGTCCTGAGTGTGAAGACGCTCTTGGTACAAGGCTATTACGAGAACTATTTTCCCTTTGTTCTTTTTCTCTCTCTGAAGCATGCCTACGGTTCGGGAGAACACCAGACGCATTCTTATCAGTTTCCTGGACGAACGCAGCTGTACAGCGGTTTGCGAATCTCTTCTTCAGCCTCCGTGTGAGGCTGCCGGTACCATCTCTCTCTCTCTCTCTCCCTCTCACACGCACACACACACACACACACACCCATAGGCATTCCTCGGTCAGATAATTTCGGCATGCAAAGTTTTCTTCGTGGGCCCCATCACAGATTTTAATTCCTACGTATGTCTGCTGAAGCACATCTTCAGGCTAAAACTGACTTGAGTTCCGTATTAATGTTTAAAAGAGCACAACTTGGAAAATACAGGTAAAGAGAAAAAACTGTTCAGAAGTTGTCAGCACGAGACCCGATTTGGGTTCTACTTTATGCCATACTGTGTCCGGTGTTGGAAGTCGCTCGCCTCTCCCCAGCGGCTGCTATAAAGTGAGCAAACACAGCAGCACGGAGCTGCTGGGAGCGGCCCACGCGAACGAGGGGCCGAGCTCCTTGTGACACGGACCCTGAGATGCCAGCGCCATCCACGACGTTTGCTACAGCCTTCAGCAGGCCGTGCCTCGGTTGCAATCAGCGACTCGCCACGGGAACGTGATGGCCTCTCCCTGCGTGGGCCCCGCAGGCCCTGGGGCCCGGGCGACCCCGCAGCACAGGTGACCGAGTCCCCGATCCCTCCTGGGGCTGATTGTAACCTTGACCCCTTTCCTGCACATGCAGTGCTCTCTAGCTGGGCCTGGCGGCAGCCGGACAACACCCACACGCGGTGCTGGGGACCTCTTCCGCGTCCGCTGGGGGGAGGTGCGGCGTGTTACTTGTAAGCACTTGCGAGGGACCACGGCCTCCTCTCCCCTTCAACACCGTGGATAGATTCAGTTACGCGCACTTTCACGTCAAATGCCCTCGCGTGCTAGTTTCCGAAGTGTGAAACCTTAACGTTTGGTTGGAGCATAAAGAATCGCCGTTATTTAAAGGCCTTACGCATGCATTCCCCATCCTAGAGCTTCCCTAGGTCCTAAACCAACACAGCCCCAGCGGCGTGTGGAAGTGCTGGGTATGGGCACCCGCGCACGTGTATGCTTCTGTGTCTGAAACCTTCTCCTGGAACCCGTGATTTTCAAAAGGAGCAACATGGTGCCCCCAGAGCACCGTGTGGCAGCGAGAAGGAAGGAGGAGGCGGCGCAGATGAGGTCAACGGTTCGGGCGTTGATCAGCGTCATGAAGGGAAGGCGGACGGACGCTCATCGGGAGTTCGTTTCTGTTGTGGGACCGGCGTGGGCTCATGGCACGGGTGCACGTTTGTTCTCTGCCCGGATGTTTGAAGTCCGCACACTTCACTTCCTCCTGCGGTTTCCGGGATTCTCCAGCGATCGGAGACGCGGGCCGCCAGGTGGGGTTATGAAACCCCGCTGGTCGGTGCCCGGGCCTTTCCCCTTCCTCTGCCCACAGCAGTCAGGAGCGAGGGGCCAGTGGGGCCGGGGGCCAGAGGGGCAGCTGCTCATCCCATGGTTCATGCGCTCTGGACGAGGGTCTTTGACCATTTTATACAATTTTATAATTTTGTATAAAAATTTTTAGTTTTTAACAGCTTGCATTATAATTCCCAACCTTTGGAGACAGCGAAGAAACCAGAGAGAGGAAAATGCAGGAGGAACACGGACACGGGTTTGAAACACGGATGGAGACCACCCGCCTCTGCCCTGACCTTGTGGGGAAGACCCTGCAGGGGCCTCCTCCCGCCTCGTCCTCTGAGCTGACTCGCGCGCTCGCCAGTGACATGGGCCGTCCCAACTGACCAGCCTGCGGGTGGCGGGGGCGTCCCTGTGAGCAGAAAGCACTTGATAGGGTCCTGTCACTGCAGAGACGTGGTCCCAGGAAAGGTAACCAGACGTATTAGCAAGAAACATAATTTGGTTAGAGGAGGTTTGTGCAAACAGCGTGTGACAGACTTGCCGCCTGGCTGTCACCTGTCAGCGTGAGAGGCGCCCTTGTGGGTCGGCGTCTGAGTCTCCAGAGAGGCACCGTTATTCTCGTATTCGCCAGGACCCTAGGCCTGTGCGGAGCCGTGCCCACGCCCCACCCCCACCGGACAGTCAGGCCCGCGTGTGCAGACAGCATCGCCCTCCCCCACCGCCGCCCCGAGAGAGCCCGGAAGCCGGTGGAAGGCAGGTGCAGCCCTGGGCACGGAGGACGCTCGCCCCAAACTGGAAGCCGGCCAGTGAGGGACAACCTCGCCCTGCTCGCGCTCCCTCCCACAGCCTGGCCGTCCCCGCCGGCCCTCAGCCCTGCCGTCCTGGGCCTCGGACGTTGTCCCCACACACACTGCCCTCCTGCTGCGGATCTGCCCCATGGCTTCTCCGTCACCGTTGTGTGTCTATAGAACCGTCCATGACTCCCACATCCCGCCTTGGGCTGTGTCACCCCGGCGCTCCCGTGGGGAGACACCCTGCGGGCCGGACTCCCAGCCGTGCCGGGAGGGGCACCTCTTGTTGAACGCATCATAGCCGAGATCATAAGATGGGATTTGTGGAAGATATGGGAACGGTGGAGAGCTGTGTGCCGATGCAGGAAAACCCGGTCTCACACAGCACCTCACAGGCCCGCAGACAGTGCTGGGGCCCGGGCCACTGGACCCTGGAAGGTGCTGAGAGCCGTGTCCAGACCGTGAGCAGCAGGGGGGTGGCCCTCGGCATCTCGCCCCTGCCGTGCCTGGCTTCTGCCTCACTGTGGGAGGGGGAACGCGGCTCTGCCACCTGTTGCCCACCTGGACCCATGCCTGGCCCGTGTTAAATGACACGTGTGCGTTGGTTCAGTGTGGGTGCGAGCCCCGGACGTCACAGCAGCACCCCACGGCGGTGCTGGAGGCTGGCTTCTCACGTCAGCGCCGAGGCCTTGGCACCGTGTGTGCCGTTCTCGGGGGCCGGGGTCTTCTGCTCCCCGCAGGCGGCCGATGCTAAGTGTGAACCCGGACAGAGCGGGGCCCAGGGGAACGCTGTTGCTTCGCTCATTCCTTCGTTCATGCCTCCCTGGGAGCCTTCTTTTCACCACAAAGTGTCTTGAAAAGGTATTTTGGGGACGTCATGGGAGAGGCAATTGCAGTCTTTGAAGAGGGAAGGATGCAGAAGGGGGTGATTCAGAGCGTTCCGAGACAAGCGAATGAGTGAAAGGGGACGCTTCCAGCCAAACGGGCATGAGCAGAGGCCCCGAGGCGCGCAGACCCGAGGCCCGTTCATGCGGAGACAAGCACGGTCCTGAGTGGGCAGACTCGCGCTCAGATCTGGCTTGCTCATTGGAGTGGCGTTTGCGACACTCCGGAGGCCCTGATACTGAGCACAGACCTACGTGAGGTCACCCCGCTTCCCCTGGACACTCAGGGATGGCGTCTGGTCCTCGCCAGCCAGCCACCATCCCGTCCAGGGAACGGGGTTTTCTCGGGACTGTCGCACGCGGTCCGTGTGAATTGCCGTTCGAGTGCAGTCAACGGATGTGACAAACAGCTAACGCTGGCGGCTGGGGACACGACGCAGGTGTGACCGTGCAAACGCTGGCAGCTAACAATGCCGGAGACACGGCAGGGCAGGGCTGTATTGAACGAGTGCGGTGCAAATTGAGCTCCCGTGCGGAGGTCAGGCGTCCCTGCCGCGCGAGCCCCTGCACTCCTGTCCTGGTAATCGGTAGTGGCAGCAGAACGTCGAGCGCAGGGGCGGGGGCTCAGCCCTGTTTGTGCCGTGATTCCGTGCAGCACGGGCTGCTGATCTGTCCTGTCAGCGACCACCTCCCGGTGCACAAGACACCACGGAGAAGACCAAGCCTCCTCGTCTGGAGTCAAGAGGCCTGTCATTAAAGCAATAATGAATTCCGGGGCTCTCATGGAAGAGGACTGGAATGCACAATCACTTTGGGCTGTTATTAAGGTGTTTTCAGCCTCTCTAGGAGTCAAGAAACACTTTGCAAAAAATGAAGGGAAATATGCTAATTTTTTAAAGATTTTTAAAGATTTTATCTATTTATTTGAGAGAGATCAAGAGTAGGCAGAGAGAGGGGTAAGCAGGCTCCTCGTGGAGCAGAGAGCCTGATGCGGGGCTCGACCCCAGGACTCTGGGATCATGACCTGAGCCGAAGGCAGCTGCTTAACCCACCGAGCCACCCAGGCGCCCCTGGTGTTTGTTTTAAAGTGGGAGGATTTGAGAGGCAATTTCAAGAACTTTATCTTCTATCTACGACTTGCCTGTACAATGGCACATCACTAAGCTTGACATCGAACTTGAATAATCTTGATATGTGGGTTTGGGTGACTTCTATCATTATGGATATATTTCTATTTCCAAAACCATGTGAGTTTTTAAAATTTTTTTTTAATTTTTAGAGAGAGAGAGAGACAGGGGCAGAGGGACAGAGAGAACCCCAAGCAGACTCCATGTGGAGCGAGAGCCCAGTGCGGGGCTCGGTCTCATAACTCCGAGATCATGACCTGAGCTGAAATCAGGAGTCAGAGCATCAACTGAGCCACTCCAGTGCCCC